>NW_027168223.1:0-52109 GCF_040954835.1 Lepisosteus oculatus
CTGGGGTTAAGGGCTGAGTGTGTGGGCTCTTCTGAGCCTTGCTGTTACAAGGAGATTCAGTTGTCTGAAAAAACGCGTTTATTTCGGGCTGAAAAACACGTTTTGAAAAGTGTGATGTTACTGCCCCATAACTTACATGGGGTTGACCAAACTTGCAGAAACATGTTTATTTCTGCTGAAAAACACGTTTTGACACTTTCTGTACACTGGGGTTAAGGGCTGAGTGTGTGGGCTCTTCTGAGCCTTACTGTTACAAGGAGATTCAGTTGTCTGAAAAAACGCGTTTATTTCGGGCTGAAAAACACGTTTTGAAAAGTGTGATGTTACTGCCCCATAACTTACATGGGGTTGACCAAACTTGCAGAAACATGTTTATTTCTGCTGAAAAACACGTTTTGACACTTTCTGCACACTGGGGTTAAGGGCTGAGTGTGTGGGCTCTTCTGAGCCTTGCTGTTACAAGGAGATTCAGTTGTCTGAAAAAACGCGCTTATTTCGGGCTGAAAAACACGTTTTGAAAAGTGTGATGTTACTGCCCCATAACTTACATGGGGTTGACCAAACTTGCAGAAACATGTTTATTTCTGCTGAAAAACACGTTTTGACCCTTTCTGCACACTGGGGTTAAGGGCTGAGTGTGTGGGCTCTTCTGAGCCTTGCTGTTACAAGGAGATTCAGTTGTCTGAAAAAACGCGTTTATTTCGGGCTGAAAAACACGTTTTGAAAAGTGTGATGTTACTGCCCCATAACTTACATGGGGTTGACCAAACTTGCAGAAACATGTTTATTTCTGCTGAAAAACACGTTTTGACACTTTCTGTACACTGGGGTTAAGGGCTGAGTGTGTGGGCTCTTCTGAGCCTTGCTGTTACAAGGAGATTCAGTTGTCTGAAAAAACGCGCTTATTTCGGGCTGAAAAACACGTTTTGAAAAGTGTGATGTTACTGCCCCATAACTTACATGGGGTTGACCAAACTTGCAGAAACATGTTTATTTCTGCTGAAAAACACGTTTTGACACTTTATGTACACTGGGGGTTAAGGGCTGAGTGTGTGGGCTCTTCTTAGCCCTTGCTGTTACAAGGGATTCAGTTGACTGAAAAAACGCGTTTATTTCGGCTAAAAAACACGTTTTGAAAAGTTGTCATGTTACTGCCCTACAAGGGGTCTATTTCTGTACACTGGGGTTAAGGCTGAGTGTGTGGGCGAGCCTTGCTGTTACAAGGAGATTCAGGTGTCTGAAAAAACGCGTTTATTTCGGGCTGAAAAGTGATGTTCTGCCCATAACTTACATGGGGTTGACCAAACTTGCAGAAAACATGTTTATTTCTGCTAAAAAACACGTTTTTACCCTTTCTGCACACTGGGGGTTAAAGGCTGAGTGTGTGGGCACTTCTGAGCCTTGCTGTTACAACTAGATTCAGTTGCCTGAAAAAACGCGTTTATTTCGGGCTGAAAAACACGTTTTGAAAAGTGTCATGTTACTGCCCCATAACTTACATGGGGTTGACCAAACTTGCAGAAACATGTTTATTTCTGCTGAAAAACACGTTTGACACTTTCTGTACACTGGGGTTAAGGGCTGAGTGTGTGGGCTCTTGTGAGCCTTGCTGTTACAAGGAGATTCAGTTGTCTTAAAAAACGCGTTTATTTCGGGCTGAAAAACACGTTTGAAAAGGTGATGTTACTGCCCCATAACTTACATGGGGTTGACCAAACTTGCAGAAACATGTTTTATTTCTGCTGAAAAACACGTTTTGACACTTTCTGTACACTGGGGTTAAGGGCTGAGTGGGTGGGCTCTTGTGAGCCTTGCTGTTACAAGGAGATTCAGTTGTCTTAAAAAACGCGTTTATTTCGGGCTGAAAAACACGTTTTGAAAAGTGTGATGTTTACTGCCCCATAACTTACATGGGGTTGACCAAACTTGCAGAAACATGTTTATTTCTGCTGAAAAACACGTTTTGACACTTTCTGTACACTGGGGTTAAGGGCTGAGTGTGTGGGCTCTTCTGAGCCTTGCTGTTACAAGGAGATTCAGTTGTCTGAAAAAACGCGTTTATTTGGGCTGAAAACACGTTTTGAAAAGTGTGATGTTACTGCCCCATAACTTACATGGGGTTGACCAAACTTGCAGAAACATGTTTATTTCTGCTGAAAAACACGTTTTGACACTTTCTGTACACTGGGGTTAAGGGCTGAGTGTGTGGGCTCTTCTGAGCCTTGCTGTTACAAGGAGATTCAGTTGTCTGAAAAAACGCGTTTATTTCGGGCTGAAAAACACGTTTTGAAAAGTGTGATGTTACTGCCCCATAACTTACATGGGGTTGACCAAACTTGCAGAAACATGTTTATTTCTGCTGAAAAACACTTTTTGACACTTTCTGTACCACTGGGGTTAAGGGCTGAGTGTGTGGGCTCTTCTTAGCCTTGCTGTTACAAGGAGATTCAGTTGTCTGAAAAAACGCGTTTATTTCGGGCTGAAAAACACGTTTTGAAAAGTGTGATGTTTCTGGCCCATAACTTACATGGGGTTGACCAAACTTGCAGAAACATGTCTATTTCTGCTGAAAAACACGTTTTGACACTTTCTGTACACTGGGGTTAAGGGCTGAGTGTGTGGGCTCTTCTGAGCCTTGCTGTTACAAGGAGATTCAGTTGTCTGAAAAAACGCGTTTATTTCGGGGCTGAAAAACACGTTTTGAAAAGTGTGATGTTACTGCCCCATAACTTACATGGGGTTGACCAAACTTGCAGAAACATGTTTATTTCTGCTAAAAAACACGTTTTTACCCTTTCTGCACACTGGGGTTAAGGGCTGAGTGTGTGGGCACTTCTGAGCCTTGCTGTTACAAGTAGATTCAGTTGCCTGAAAAAACGCGTTTATTTCGGGCTGAAAAACACGTTTTGAAAAGTGTCATGTTACTGCCCCATAACTTACATGGGGTTGACCAAACTTGCAGAAACATGTTTATTTCTGCTGAAAAACACGTTTTGACACTTTCTGTACACTGGGGGTTAAGGGCTGAGTGTGTGGGCTCTTGTGAGCCTTGCTGTTACAAGGAGATTCAGTTGTCTTAAAAAACGCGTTTATTTCGGGCTGAAAAACACGTTTTGAAAAGGTGATGTTACTGCCCCATAACTTACATGGGGTTGACCAAACTTGCAGAAACATGTTTATTTCTGCTGAAAAACACGTTTTGACACTTTCTGTACACTGGGGTTAAGGGCTGAGTGTGTGGGCTCTTGTGAGCCTTGCTGTTACAAGGAGATTCAGTTGTCTTAAAAAACGCGTTTATTTCGGGCTGAAAAACACGTTTGAAAGTGTGATGTTACTGCCCCATAACTTACATGGGGTTGACCAAACTTGCAGAACATGTTTATTTCTGCTGAAAAACACGTTTTGACACTTTCTGTACACTGGGGTTAAGGGCTGTGTGTGTGGGCTCTTCTTAGCCTTGCTGTTACAAGGAGATTCAGTTGTCTGAAAAAAACGCGTTATTTTCGGGCTGAAAAACACGTTTTGAAAAGTGTGATGTTACTGCCCCATAACTTACATGGGGTTGACCAAACTTGCAGAAACATGTTTATTTCTGCTGAAAAACACGTTTTGACAATTTCTGTACACTGGGGTTAAGGGCTGAGTGTGTGGGCTCTTGTGAGCCTTGCTGTTACAAGGAGATTCAGTTGTCTGAAAAAACGCGTTTATTTCGGGCTGAAAAACACGTTTTGAAAAGTGTGATGTTACTGCCCCATAACTTACATGGGGTTGACCAAACTTGCAGAAACATGTTTATTTCTGCTGAAAAACACGTTTTGACACTTTCTGTACACTGGGGTTAAAGGCTGAGTGTGTGGGCTCTTCTGAGCCTTACTGTTACAAGGAGATTCAGTTGTCTGAAAAAACGCGTTTATTTCGGGGCTGAAAAACACGTTTTGAAAAGTGTGATGTTACTGCCCCATAACTTACATGGGGTTGACCAAACTTGCAGAAACATGTTTATTTCTGCTGAAAACACGTTTTGACACTTTCTGTACACTGGGGTTAAAGGCTGAGTGTGTGGGCTCTTCTGAGCCTTGCTGTTACAAGGAGATTCAGTTGTCTGAAAAAACGTGTTTATTTCGGGCTGAAAAACACGTTTTGAAAAGTGTGATGTTACTGCCCCATAACTTACATGGGGTTGACCAAACTTGCAGAAACATGTTTATTTCTGCTGAAAAACACGTTTTGACACTTTCTGTACACTGGGGTTAAGGGCTGAGTGTGTGGGCTCTTCTGAGCCTTGCTGTTACAAGGAGATTCAGTTGTCTGAAAAAACGTGTTTATTTCGGGCTGAAAAACACGTTTTGAAAAGTGTGATGTTACTGCCCCATAACTTACATGGGGTTGACCAAACTTGCAGAAACATGTTTATTTCTGCAGAAAACACGTTTTGACACTTTCTGTACACTGGGGTTAAGGGCTGAGTGTGTGGGCTCTTCTGAGCCTTGCTGTTACAAGGAGATTCAGTTGTCTGAAAAAACGCGTTTATTTCGGGCTGAAAAACACGTTTTGAAAAGTGTGATGTTACTGCCCCATAACTTACATGGGGTTGACCAAACTTGCAGAAACATGTTTATTTCTGCTGAAAAACACGTTTTGACACTTTCTGTACACTGGGGTTAAGGGCTGAGTGTGTGGGCTCTTCTTAGCCTTGCTGTTACAAGGAGATTCAGTTGACTGAAAAAACGCGTTTATTTCGGGCTAAAAAACACGTTTTGAAAAGTGTCATGTTACTGCCCCATAACTTACATGGGGTTGACCAAACTTGCAGAAACATGTTTATTTCTGCTGAAAAACACGTTTTGACACTTTCTGTACACTGGGGTTAAGGGCTGTGTGTGTGGGCTCTTCTTAGCCTTGCTGTTACAAGGAGATTCAGTTGTCTGAAAAAACGCGTTTATTTCGGGCTGAAAAACACGTTTTGAAAAGTGTGATGTTACTGCCCCCTAACTTACATGGGGTTGACCAAACTTGCAGAAACATGTTTATTTCTGCTGAAAAACACTTTTTGACACTTTCTGTACACTGGGGTTAAGGGCTGAGTGTGTGGGGTCTTCTGAGCCTTGCTGTTACAAGGAGATTCAGTTGTCTGAAAAAACGCGTTTATTTCGGGCTGAAAAACACGTTTTGAAAAGTGTGATGTTACTGCCCCATAACTTACATGGGGTTGACCAAACTTGCAGAAACATGTTTATTTCTGCTGAAAAACACGTTTTGACACTTTCTGTATACTGGGGTTAAGGGCTGAGTGTGTGGGCTCTTCTGAGCCTTGCTGTTACAAGGAGATTCAGTTGTCTGAAAAAACGTGTTTATTTCGGGCTGAAAAACACGTTTTGAAAAGTGTGATGTTACTGCCCCATAACTTACATGGGGTTGACCAAACTTGCAGAAACATGTTTATTTCTGCTGAAAAACACGTTTTGACACTTTCTGTACACTGGGGTTAAGGGCTGAGTGTGTGGGCTCTTCTGAGCCTTGCTGTTACAAGGAGATTCAGTTGTCTGAAAAAACGTGTTTATTTCGGGCTGAAAAACACGTTTTGAAAAGTGTGATGTTACTGCCCCATAACTTACATGGGGTTGACCAAACTTGCAGAAACATGTTTATTTCTGCTGAAAAACACGTTTTGACACTTTCTGTACACTGGGGTTAAGGGCTGAGTGTGTGGGCTCTTCTGAGCCTTGCTGTTACAAGGAGATTCAGTTGTCTGAAAAAACGCGTTTATTTCGGGCTGAAAAACACGTTTTGAAAAGTGTGATGTTACTGCCCCATAACTTACATGGGGTTGACCAAACTTGCAGAAACATGTTTATTTCTGCTGAAAAACACGTTTTGACACTTTCTGTACACTGGGGTTAAGGGCTGAGTGTGTGGGCTCTTCTTAGCCTTGCTGTTACAAGGAGATTCAGTTGACTGAAAAAACGCGTTTATTTCGGGCTAAAAAACACGTTTTGAAAAGTGTCATGTTACTGCCCCATAACTTACATGGGGTTGACCAAACTTGCAGAAACATGTTTATTTCTGCTGAAAAACACGTTTTGACACTTTCTGTACACTGGGGTTAAGGGCTGTGTGTGTGGGCTCTTCTTAGCCTTGCTGTTACAAGGAGATTCAGTTGTCTGAAAAAACGCGTTTATTTCGGGCTGAAAAACACGTTTTGAAAAGTGTGATGTTACTGCCCCATAACTTACATGGGGTTGACCAAACTTGCAGAAACATGTTTATTTCTGCTAAAAAACACGTTTTGACCCTTTCTGCACACTGGGGTTAAGGGCTGAGTGTGTGGGCACTTCTGAGCCTTGCTGTTACAAGGAGATTCAGTTGTCTGAAAAAACGCGTTTATTTCGGGCTGAAAAACACGTTTTGAAAAGTGTGATGTTACTGCCCCATAACTTACATGGGGTTGACCAAACTTGCAGAAACATGTTTATTTCTGCTGAAAAACACGTTTTGACACTTTCTGTACACTGGGGTTAAGGGCTGAGTGTGTGGGCTCTTCTGAGCCTTGCTGTTACAAGGAGATTCAGTTGTCTGAAAAAACGCGTTTATTTCGGGCTGAAAAACACGTTTTGAAAAGTGTGATGTTACTGCCCCATAACTTACATGGGGTTGACCAAACTTGCAGAAACATGTTTATTTCTGCTGAAAAACACGTTTTGACACTTTCTGTACACTGGGGTTAAGGGCTGAGTGTGTGGGCTCTTCTGAGCCTTGCTGTTACAAGGAGATTCAGTTGTCTGAAAAAACGCGTTTATTTCGGGCTGAAAAACACGTTTTGAAAAGTGTGATGTTACTGCCCCATAACTTACATGGGGTTGACCAAACTTGCAGAAACATGTTTATTTCTGCTAAAAAACACGTTTTTACCCTTTCTGCACACTGGGGTTAAGGGCTGAGTGTGTGGGCACTTCTGAGCCTTGCTGTTACAAGTAGATTCAGTTGCCTGAAAAAACGCGTTTATTTCGGGCTGAAAAACACGTTTTGAAAAGTGTCATGTTACTGCCCCATAACTTACATGGGGTTGACCAAACTTGCAGAAACATGTTTATTTCTGCTGAAAAACACGTTTTGACACTTTCTGTACACTGGGGTTAAGGGCTGAGTGTGTGGGCTCTTGTGAGCCTTGCTGTTACAAGGAGATTCAGTTGTCTTAAAAAACGCGTTTATTTCGGGCTGAAAAACACGTTTTGAAAAGGTGATGTTACTGCCCCATAACTTACATGGGGTTGACCAAACTTGCAGACACATGTTTATTTCTGCTGAAAAACACGTTTTGACACTTTCTGTACACTGGGGTTAAGGGCTGAGTGTGTGGGCTCTTGTGAGCCTTGCTGTTACAAGGAGATTCAGTTGTCTTAAAAAACGCGTTTATTTCGGGCTGAAAAACACGTTTTGAAAAGTGTGATGTTACTGCCCCATAACTTACATGGGGTTGACCAAACTTGCAGAAACATGTTTATTTCTGCTGAAAAACACGTTTTGACACTTTCTGTACACTGGGGTTAAGGGCTGAGTGTGTGGGCTCTTCTGAGCCTTGCTGTTACAAGGAGATTCAGTTGTCTGAAAAAACGCGTTTATTTCGGGCTGAAAAACACGTTTTGAAAAGTGTGATGTTACTGCCCCATAACTTACATGGGGTTGACCAAACTTGCAGAAACATGTTTATTTCTGCTGAAAAACACGTTTTGACACTTTCTGTACACTGGGGTTAAGGGCTGAGTGTGTGGGCTCTTCTGAGCCTTGCTGTTACAAGGAGATTCAGTTGTCTGAAAAAACGCGTTTATTTCGGGCTGAAAAACACGTTTTGAAAAGTGTGATGTTACTGCCCCATAACTTACATGGGGTTGACCAAACTTGCAGAAACATGTTTATTTCTGCTGAAAAACACGTTTTGACACTTTCTGTACACTGGGGTTAAGGGCTGAGTGTGTGGGCTCTTCTTAGCCTTGCTGTTACAAGGAGATTCAGTTGTCTGAAAAAACGCGTTTATTTCGGGCTGAAAAACACGTTTTGAAAAGTGTGATGTTTCTGGCCCATAACTTACATGGGGTTGACCAAACTTGCAGAAACATGTTTATTTCTGCTGAAAAACACGTTTTGACACTTTCTGTACACTGGGGTTAAGGGCTGAGTGTGTGGGCTCTTCTGAGCCTTGCTGTTACAAGGAGATTCAGTTGTCTGAAAAAACTCGTTTATTTCGGGCTGAAAAACACGTTTTGAAAAGTGTGATGTTACTGCCCCATAACTTACATGGGGTTGACCAAACTTGCAGAAACATGTTTATTTCTGCTAAAAAACACGTTTTTACCCTTTCTGCACACTGGGGTTAAGGGCTGAGTGTGTGGGCACTTCTGAGCCTTGCTGTTACAAGTAGATTCAGTTGCCTGAAAAAACGCGTTTATTTCGGGCTGAAAAACACGTTTTGAAAAGTGTCATGTTACTGCCCCATAACTTACATGGGGTTGACCAAACTTGCAGAAACATGTTTATTTCTGCTGAAAAACACGTTTTGACACTTTCTGTACACTGGGGTTAAGGGCTGAGTGTGTGGGCTCTTCTGAGCCTTGCTGTTACAAGGAGATTCAGTTGTCTGAAAAAACGCGTTTATTTCGGGCTGAAAAACACGTTTTGAAAAGTGTGATGTTACTGCCCCATAACTTACATGGGGTTGACCAAACTTGCAGAAACATGTTTATTTCTGCTGAAAAACACGTTTTGACACTTTCTGTACACTGGGGTTAAAGGCTGAGTGTGTGGGCTCTTCTGAGCCTTGCTGTTACAAGGAGATTCAGTTGTCTGAAAAAACGTGTTTATTTCGGGCTGAAAAACACGTTTTGAAAAGTGTGATGTTACTGCCCCATAACTTACATGGGGTTGACCAAACTTGCAGAAACATGTTTATTTCTGCTGAAAAACACGTTTTGACACTTTCTGTACACTGGGGTTAAGGGCTGAGTGTGTGGGCTCTTCTGAGCCTTGCTGTTACAAGGAGATTCAGTTGTCTGAAAAAACGTGTTTATTTCGGGCTGAAAAACACGTTTTGAAAAGTGTGATGTTACTGCCCCATAACTTACATGGGGTTGACCAAACTTGCAGAAACATGTTTATTTCTGCTGAAAAACACGTTTTGACACTTTCTGTACACTGGGGTTAAGGGCTGAGTGTGTGGGCTCTTCTGAGCCTTGCTGTTACAAGGAGATTCAGTTGTCTGAAAAAACGCGTTTATTTCGGGCTGAAAAACACGTTTTGAAAAGTGTGATGTTACTGCCCCATAACTTACATGGGGTTGACCAAACTTGCAGAAACATGTTTATTTCTGCTGAAAAACACGTTTTGACACTTTCTGTACACTGGGGTTAAGGGCTGAGTGTGTGGGCTCTTCTTAGCCTTGCTGTTACAAGGAGATTCAGTTGACTGAAAAAACGCGTTTATTTCGGGCTAAAAAACACGTTTTGAAAAGTGTCATGTTACTGCCCCATAACTTACATGGGGTTGACCAAACTTGCAGAAACATGTTTATTTCTGCTGAAAAACACGTTTTGACACTTTCTGTACACTGGGGTTAAGGGCTGAGTGTGTGGGCTCTTCTGAGCCTTGCTGTTACAAGGAGATTCAGTTGACTGAAAAAACGCGTTTATTTCGGGCTAAAAAACACGTTTTGAAAAGTGTCATGTTACTGCCCCATAACTTACATGGGGTTGACCAAACTTGCAGAAACATGTTTATTTCTGCTGAAAAACACGTTTTGACACTTTCTGTACACTGGGGTTAAGGGCTGAGTGTGTGGGCTCTTCTGAGCCTTGCTGTTACAAGGAGATTCAGTTGTCTGAAAATCGCGTTTATTTCGGGCTGAAAAACACGTTTTGAAAAGTGTGATGTTACTGCCCCATAACTTACATGGGGTTGACCAAACTTGCAGAAACATGTTTATTTCTGCTAAAAAACACGTTTTTACCCTTTCTGCACACTGGGGTTAAGGGCTGAGTGTGTGGGCACTTCTGAGCCTTGCTGTTACAACTAGATTCAGTTGCCTGAAAAAACGCGTTTATTTCGGGCTGAAAAACACGTTTTGAAAAGTGTCATGTTACTGCCCCATAACTTACATGGGGTTGACCAAACTTGCAGAAACATGTTTATTTCTGCTGAAAAACACGTTTTGACACTTTCTGTACACTGGGGTTAAGGGCTGAGTGTGTGGGCTCTTGTGAGCCTTGCTGTTACAAGGAGATTCAGTTGTCTTAAAAAACGCGTTTATTTCGGGCTGAAAAACACGTTTTGAAAAGGTGATGTTACTGCCCCATAACTTACATGGGGTTGACCAAACTTGCAGAAACATGTTTATTTCTGCTGAAAAACACGTTTTGACACTTTCTGTACACTGGGGTTAAGGGCTGAGTGTGTGGGCTCTTGTGAGCCTTGCTGTTACAAGGAGATTCAGTTGTCTTAAAAAACGCGTTTATTTCGGGCTGAAAAACACGTTTTGAAAAGTGTGATGTTACTGCCCCATAACTTACATGGGGTTGACCAAACTTGCAGAAACATGTTTATTTCTGCTGAAAAACACGTTTTGACACTTTCTGTACACTGGGGTTAAGGGCTGAGTGTGTGGGCTCTTCTGAGCCTTGCTGTTACAAGGAGATTCAGTTGTCTGAAAAAACGCGTTTATTTTGGGCTGAAAAACACGTTTTGAAAAGTGTGATGTTACTGCCCCATAACTTACATGGGGTTGACCAAACTTGCAGAAACATGTTTATTTCTGCTGAAAAACACGTTTTGACACTTTCTGTACACTGGGGTTAAGGGCTGAGTGTGTGGGCTCTTCTGAGCCTTGCTGTTACAAGGAGATTCAGTTGTCTGAAAAAACGCGTTTATTTCGGGCTGAAAAACACGTTTTGAAAAGTGTGATGTTACTGCCCCATAACTTACATGGGGTTGACCAAACTTGCAGAAACATGTTTATTTCTGCTGAAAAACACTTTTTGACACTTTCTGTACACTGGGGTTAAGGGCTGAGTGTGTGGGCTCTTCTTAGCCTTGCTGTTACAAGGAGATTCAGTTGTCTGAAAAAACGCGTTTATTTCGGGCTGAAAAACACGTTTTGAAAAGTGTGATGTTTCTGGCCCATAACTTACATGGGGTTGACCAAACTTGCAGAAACATGTTTATTTCTGCTGAAAAACACGTTTTGACACTTTCTGTACACTGGGGTTAAGGGCTGAGTGTGTGGGCTCTTCTGAGCCTTGCTGTTACAAGGAGATTCAGTTGTCTGAAAAAACGCGTTTATTTCGGGCTGAAAAACACGTTTTGAAAAGTGTGATGTTACTGCCCCATAACTTACATGGGGTTGACCAAACTTGCAGAAACATGTTTATTTCTGCTAAAAAACACGTTTTTACCCTTTCTGCACACTGGGGTTAAGGGCTGAGTGTGTGGGCACTTCTGAGCCTTGCTGTTACAAGTAGATTCAGTTGCCTGAAAAAACGCGTTTATTTCGGGCTGAAAAACACGTTTTGAAAAGTGTCATGTTACTGCCCCATAACTTACATGGGGTTGACCAAACTTGCAGAAACATGTTTATTTCTGCTGAAAAACACGTTTTGACACTTTCTGTACACTGGGGTTAAGGGCTGAGTGTGTGGGCTCTTGTGAGCCTTGCTGTTACAAGGAGATTCAGTTGTCTTAAAAAACGCGTTTATTTCGGGCTGAAAAACACGTTTTGAAAAGGTGATGTTACTGCCCCATAACTTACATGGGGTTGACCAAACTTGCAGAAACATGTTTATTTCTGCTGAAAAACACGTTTTGACACTTTCTGTACACTGGGGTTAAGGGCTGAGTGTGTGGGCTCTTGTGAGCCTTGCTGTTACAAGGAGATTCAGTTGTCTTAAAAAACGCGTTTATTTCGGGCTGAAAAACACGTTTTGAAAAGTGTGATGTTACTGCCCCATAACTTACATGGGGTTGACCAAACTTGCAGAAACATGTTTATTTCTGCTGAAAAACACGTTTTGACACTTTCTGTACACTGGGGTTAAGGGCTGTGTGTGTGGGCTCTTCTTAGCCTTGCTGTTACAAGGAGATTCAGTTGTCTGAAAAAACGCGTTTATTTCGGGCTGAAAAACACGTTTTGAAAAGTGTGATGTTACTGCCCCATAACTTACATGGGGTTGACCAAACTTGCAGAAACATGTTTATTTCTGCTGAAAAACACGTTTTGACAATTTCTGTACACTGGGGTTAAGGGCTGAGTGTGTGGGCTCTTGTGAGCCTTGCTGTTACAAGGAGATTCAGTTGTCTGAAAAAACGCGTTTATTTCGGGCTGAAAAACACGTTTTGAAAAGTGTGATGTTACTGCCCCATAACTTACATGGGGTTGACCAAACTTGCAGAAACATGTTTATTTCTGCTGAAAAACACGTTTTGACACTTTCTGTACACTGGGGTTAAAGGCTGAGTGTGTGGGCTCTTCTGAGCCTTGCTGTTACAAGGAGATTCAGTTGTCTGAAAAAACGCGTTTATTTCGGGCTGAAAAACACGTTTTGAAAAGTGTGATGTTACTGCCCCATAACTTACATGGGGTTGACCAAACTTGCAGAAACATGTTTATTTCTGCTGAAAAACACGTTTTGACACTTTCTGTACACTGGGGTTAAAGGCTGAGTGTGTGGGCTCTTCTGAGCCTTGCTGTTACAAGGAGATTCAGTTGTCTGAAAAAACGTGTTTATTTCGGGCTGAAAAACACGTTTTGAAAAGTGTGATGTTACTGCCCCATAACTTACATGGGGTTGACCAAACTTGCAGAAACATGTTTATTTCTGCTGAAAAACACGTTTTGACACTTTCTGTACACTGGGGTTAAGGGCTGAGTGTGTGGGCTCTTCTGAGCCTTGCTGTTACAAGGAGATTCAGTTGTCTGAAAAAACGTGTTTATTTCGGGCTGAAAAACACGTTTTGAAAAGTGTGATGTTACTGCCCCATAACTTACATGGGGTTGACCAAACTTGCAGAAACATGTTTATTTCTGCTGAAAAACACGTTTTGACACTTTCTGTACACTGGGGTTAAGGGCTGAGTGTGTGGGCTCTTCTGAGCCTTGCTGTTACAAGGAGATTCAGTTGTCTGAAAAAACGCGTTTATTTCGGGCTGAAAAACACGTTTTGAAAAGTGTGATGTTACTGCCCCATAACTTACATGGGGTTGACCAAACTTGCAGAAACATGTTTATTTCTGCTGAAAAACACGTTTTGACACTTTCTGTACACTGGGGTTAAGGGCTGAGTGTGTGGGCTCTTCTTAGCCTTGCTGTTACAAGGAGATTCAGTTGACTGAAAAAACGCGTTTATTTCGGGCTAAAAAACACGTTTTGAAAAGTGTCATGTTACTGCCCCATAACTTACATGGGGTTGACCAAACTTGCAGAAACATGTTTATTTCTGCTGAAAAACACGTTTTGACACTTTCTGTACACTGGGGTTAAGGGCTGTGTGTGTGGGCTCTTCTTAGCCTTGCTGTTACAAGGAGATTCAGTTGTCTGAAAAAACGCGTTTATTTCGGGCTGAAAAACACGTTTTGAAAAGTGTGATGTTACTGCCCCATAACTTACATGGGGTTGACCAAACTTGCAGAAACATGTTTATTTCTGCTGAAAAACACTTTTTGACACTTTCTGTACACTGGGGTTAAGGGCTGAGTGTGTGGGGTCTTCTGAGCCTTGCTGTTACAAGGAGATTCAGTTGTCTGAAAAAACGCGTTTATTTCGGGCTGAAAAACACGTTTTGAAAAGTGTGATGTTACTGCCCCATAACTTACATGGGGTTGACCAAACTTGCAGAAACATGTTTATTTCTGCTGAAAAACACGTTTTGACACTTTCTGTACACTGGGGTTAAGGGCTGAGTGTGTGGGCTCTTCTGAGCCTTGCTGTTACAAGGAGATTCAGTTGTCTGAAAAAACGCGTTTATTTCGGGCTGAAAAACACGTTTTGAAAAGTGTGATGTTACTGCCCCATAACTTACATGGGGTTGACCAAACTTGCAGAAACATGTTTATTTCTGCTAAAAAACACGTTTTTACCCTTTCTGCACACTGGGGTTAAGGGCTGAGTGTGTGGGCACTTCTGAGCCTTGCTGTTACAAGTAGATTCAGTTGCCTGAAAAAACGCGTTTATTTCGGGCTGAAAAACACGTTTTGAAAAGTGTCATGTTACTGCCCCATAACTTACATGGGGTTGACCAAACTTGCAGAAACATGTTTATTTCTGCTGAAAAACACGTTTTGACACTTTCTGTACACTGGGGTTAAGGGCTGAGTGTGTGGGCTCTTGTGAGCCTTGCTGTTACAAGGAGATTCAGTTGTCTTAAAAAACGCGTTTATTTCGGGCTGAAAAACACGTTTTGAAAAGGTGATGTTACTGCCCCATAACTTACATGGGGTTGACCAAACTTGCAGACACATGTTTATTTCTGCTGAAAAACACGTTTTGACACTTTCTGTACACTGGGGTTAAGGGCTGAGTGTGTGGGCTCTTGTGAGCCTTGCTGTTACAAGGAGATTCAGTTGTCTTAAAAAACGCGTTTATTTCGGGCTGAAAAACACGTTTTGAAAAGTGTGATGTTACTGCCCCATAACTTACATGGGGTTGACCAAACTTGCAGAAACATGTTTATTTCTGCTGAAAAACACGTTTTGACACTTTCTGTACACTGGGGTTAAGGGCTGAGTGTGTGGGCTCTTCTGAGCCTTGCTGTTACAAGGAGATTCAGTTGTCTGAAAAAACGCGTTTATTTCGGGCTGAAAAACACGTTTTGAAAAGTGTGATGTTACTGCCCCATAACTTACATGGGGTTGACCAAACTTGCAGAAACATGTTTATTTCTGCTGAAAAACACGTTTTGACACTTTCTGTACACTGGGGTTAAGGGCTGAGTGTGTGGGCTCTTCTGAGCCTTGCTGTTACAAGGAGATTCAGTTGTCTGAAAAAACGCGTTTATTTCGGGCTGAAAAACACGTTTTGAAAAGTGTGATGTTACTGCCCCATAACTTACATGGGGTTGACCAAACTTGCAGAAACATGTTTATTTCTGCTGAAAAACACGTTTTGACACTTTCTGTACACTGGGGTTAAGGGCTGAGTGTGTGGGCTCTTCTTAGCCTTGCTGTTACAAGGAGATTCAGTTGTCTGAAAAAACGCGTTTATTTCGGGCTGAAAAACACGTTTTGAAAAGTGTGATGTTTCTGGCCCATAACTTACATGGGGTTGACCAAACTTGCAGAAACATGTTTATTTCTGCTGAAAAACACGTTTTGACACTTTCTGTACACTGGGGTTAAGGGCTGAGTGTGTGGGCTCTTCTGAGCCTTGCTGTTACAAGGAGATTCAGTTGTCTGAAAAAACGCGTTTATTTCGGGCTGAAAAACACGTTTTGAAAAGTGTGATGTTACTGCCCCATAACTTACATGGGGTTGACCAAACTTGCAGAAACATGTTTATTTCTGCTAAAAAACACGTTTTTACCCTTTCTGCACACTGGGGTTAAGGGCTGAGTGTGTGGGCACTTCTGAGCCTTGCTCTTACAAGTAGATTCAGTTGCCTGAAAAAACGCGTTTATTTCGGGCTGAAAAACACGTTTTGAAAAGTGTCATGTTACTGCCCCATAACTTACATGGGGTTGACCAAACTTGCAGAAACATGTTTATTTCTGCTGAAAAACACGTTTTGACACTTTCTGTACACTGGGGTTAAGGGCTGAGTGTGTGGGCTCTTCTGAGCCTTGCTGTTACAAGGAGATTCAGTTGTCTGAAAAAACGCGTTTATTTCGGGCTGAAAAACACGTTTTGAAAAGTGTGATGTTACTGCCCCATAACTTACATGGGGTTGACCAAACTTGCAGAAACATGTTTATTTCTGCTGAAAAACACGTTTTGACACTTTCTGTACACTGGGGTTAAGGGCTGAGTGTGTGGGCTCTTCTGAGCCTTGCTGTTACAAGGAGATTCAGTTGTCTGAAAAAACGCGTTTATTTCGGGCTGAAAAACACGTTTTGAAAAGTGTGATGTTACTGCCCCATAACTTACATGGGGTTGACCAAACTTGCAGAAACATGTTTATTTCTGCTAAAAAACAAGTTTTTACCCTTTCTGCACACTGGGGTTAAGGGCTGAGTGTGTGGGCACTTCTGAGCCTTGCTGTTACAAGTAGATTCAGTTGCCTGAAAAAACGCGTTTATTTCGGGCTGAAAAACACGTTTTGAAAAGTGTCATGTTACTGCCCCATAACTTACATGGGGTTGACCAAACTTGCAGAAACATGTTTATTTCTGCTGAAAAACACGTTTTGACACTTTCTGTACACTGGGGTTAAGGGCTGAGTGTGTGGGCTCTTGTGAGCCTTGCTGTTACAAGGAGATTCAGTTGTCTTAAAAAACGCGTTTATTTCGGGCTGAAAAACACGTTTTGAAAAGGTGATGTTACTGCCCCATAACTTACATGGGGTTGACCAAACTTGCAGACACATGTTTATTTCTGCTGAAAAACACGTTTTGACACTTTCTGTACACTGGGGTTAAGGGCTGAGTGTGTGGGCTCTTGTGAGCCTTGCTGTTACAAGGAGATTCAGTTGTCTTAAAAAACGCGTTTATTTCGGGCTGAAAAACACGTTTTGAAAAGTGTGATGTTACTGCCCCATAACTTACATGGGGTTGACCAAACTTGCAGAAACATGTTTATTTCTGCTGAAAAACACGTTTTGACACTTTCTGTACACTGGGGTTAAGGGCTGAGTGTGTGGGCTCTTCTGAGCCTTGCTGTTACAAGGAGATTCAGTTGTCTGAAAAAACGCGTTTATTTCGGGCTGAAAAACACGTTTTGAAAAGTGTGATGTTACTGCCCCATAACTTACATGGGGTTGACCAAACTTGCAGAAACATGTTTATTTCTGCTGAAAAACACGTTTTGACACTTTCTGTACACTGGGGTTAAGGGCTGAGTGTGTGGGCTCTTCTGAGCCTTGCTGTTACAAGGAGATTCAGTTGTCTGAAAAAACGCGTTTATTTCGGGCTGAAAAACACGTTTTGAAAAGTGTGATGTTACTGCCCCATAACTTACATGGGGTTGACCAAACTTGCAGAAACATGTTTATTTCTGCTGAAAAACACGTTTTGACACTTTCTGTACACTGGGGTTAAGGGCTGAGTGTGTGGGCTCTTCTTAGCCTTGCTGTTACAAGGAGATTCAGTTGTCTGAAAAAACGCGTTTATTTCGGGCTGAAAAACACGTTTTGAAAAGTGTGATGTTTCTGGCCCATAACTTACATGGGGTTGACCAAACTTGCAGAAACATGTTTATTTCTGCTGAAAAACACGTTTTGACACTTTCTGTACACTGGGGTTAAGGGCTGAGTGTGTGGGCTCTTCTGAGCCTTGCTGTTACAAGGAGATTCAGTTGTCTGAAAAAACGCGTTTATTTCGGGCTGAAAAACACGTTTTGAAAAGTGTGATGTTACTGCCCCATAACTTACATGGGGTTGACCAAACTTGCAGAAACATGTTTATTTCTGCTAAAAAACACGTTTTTACCCTTTCTGCACACTGGGGTTAAGGGCTGAGTGTGTGGGCACTTCTGAGCCTTGCTGTTACAAGTAGATTCAGTTGCCTGAAAAAACGCGTTTATTTCGGGCTGAAAAACACGTTTTGAAAAGTGTCATGTTACTGCCCCATAACTTACATGGGGTTGACCAAACTTGCAGAAACATGTTTATTTCTGCTGAAAAACACGTTTTGACACTTTCTGTACACTGGGGTTAAGGGCTGAGTGTGTGGGCTCTTCTGAGCCTTGCTGTTACAAGGAGATTCAGTTGTCTGAAAAAACGCGTTTATTTCGGGCTGAAAAACACGTTTTGAAAAGTGTGATGTTACTGCCCCATAACTTACATGGGGTTGACCAAACTTGCAGAAACATGTTTATTTCTGCTGAAAAACACGTTTTGACACTTTCTGTACACTGGGGTTAAAGGCTGAGTGTGTGGGCTCTTCTGAGCCTTGCTGTTACAAGGAGATTCAGTTGTCTGAAAAAACGTGTTTATTTCGGGCTGAAAAACACGTTTTGAAAAGTGTGATGTTACTGCCCCATAACTTACATGGGGTTGACCAAACTTGCAGAAACATGTTTATTTCTGCTGAAAAACACGTTTTGACACTTTCTGTACACTGGGGTTAAGGGCTGAGTGTGTGGGCTCTTCTGAGCCTTGCTGTTACAAGGAGATTCAGTTGTCTGAAAAAACGTGTTTATTTCGGGCTGAAAAACACGTTTTGAAAAGTGTGATGTTACTGCCCCATAACTTACATGGGGTTGACCAAACTTGCAGAAACATGTTTATTTCTGCTGAAAAACACGTTTTGACACTTTCTGTACACTGGGGTTAAGGGCTGAGTGTGTGGGCTCTTCTGAGCCTTGCTGTTACAAGGAGATTCAGTTGTCTGAAAAAACGCGTTTATTTCGGGCTGAAAAACACGTTTTGAAAAGTGTGATGTTACTGCCCCATAACTTACATGGGGTTGACCAAACTTGCAGAAACATGTTTATTTCTGCTGAAAAACACGTTTTGACACTTTCTGTACACTGGGGTTAAGGGCTGAGTGTGTGGGCTCTTCTTAGCCTTGCTGTTACAAGGAGATTCAGTTGACTGAAAAAACGCGTTTATTTCGGGCTAAAAAACACGTTTTGAAAAGTGTCATGTTACTGCCCCATAACTTACATGGGGTTGACCAAACTTGCAGAAACATGTTTATTTCTGCTGAAAAACACGTTTTGACACTTTCTGTACACTGGGGTTAAGGGCTGAGTGTGTGGGCTCTTCTGAGCCTTGCTGTTACAAGGAGATTCAGTTGACTGAAAAAACGCGTTTATTTCGGGCTAAAAAACACGTTTTGAAAAGTGTCATGTTACTGCCCCATAACTTACATGGGGTTGACCAAACTTGCAGAAACATGTTTATTTCTGCTGAAAAACACGTTTTGACACTTTCTGTACACTGGGGTTAAGGGCTGAGTGTGTGGGCTCTTCTGAGCCTTGCTGTTACAAGGAGATTCAGTTGTCTGAAAATCGCGTTTATTTCGGGCTGAAAAACACGTTTTGAAAAGTGTGATGTTACTGCCCCATAACTTACATGGGGTTGACCAAACTTGCAGAAACATGTTTATTTCTGCTAAAAAACACGTTTTTACCCTTTCTGCACACTGGGGTTAAGGGCTGAGTGTGTGGGCACTTCTGAGCCTTGCTGTTACAACTAGATTCAGTTGCCTGAAAAAACGCGTTTATTTCGGGCTGAAAAACACGTTTTGAAAAGTGTCATGTTACTGCCCCATAACTTACATGGGGTTGACCAAACTTGCAGAAACATGTTTATTTCTGCTGAAAAACACGTTTTGACACTTTCTGTACACTGGGGTTAAGGGCTGAGTGTGTGGGCTCTTGTGAGCCTTGCTGTTACAAGGAGATTCAGTTGTCTTAAAAAACGCGTTTATTTCGGGCTGAAAAACACGTTTTGAAAAGGTGATGTTACTGCCCCATAACTTACATGGGGTTGACCAAACTTGCAGAAACATGTTTATTTCTGCTGAAAAACACGTTTTGACACTTTCTGTACACTGGGGTTAAGGGCTGAGTGTGTGGGCTCTTGTGAGCCTTGCTGTTACAAGGAGATTCAGTTGTCTTAAAAAACGCGTTTATTTCGGGCTGAAAAACACGTTTTGAAAAGTGTGATGTTACTGCCCCATAACTTACATGGGGTTGACCAAACTTGCAGAAACATGTTTATTTCTGCTGAAAAACACGTTTTGACACTTTCTGTACACTGGGGTTAAGGGCTGAGTGTGTGGGCTCTTCTGAGCCTTGCTGTTACAAGGAGATTCAGTTGTCTGAAAAAACGTGTTTATTTCGGGCTGAAAAACACGTTTTGAAAAGTGTGATGTTACTGCCCCATAACTTACATGGGGTTGACCAAACTTGCAGAAACATGTTTATTTCTGCTGAAAAACACGTTTTGACACTTTCTGTACACTGGGGTTAAGGGCTGAGTGTGTGGGCTCTTCTGAGCCTTGCTGTTACAAGGAGATTCAGTTGTCTGAAAAAACGCGTTTATTTCGGGCTGAAAAACACGTTTTGAAAAGTGTGATGTTACTGCCCCATAACTTACATGGGGTTGACCAAACTTGCAGAAACATGTTTATTTCTGCTGAAAAACACGTTTTGACACTTTCTGTACACTGGGGTTAAGGGCTGAGTGTGTGGGCTCTTCTTAGCCTTGCTGTTACAAGGAGATTCAGTTGACTGAAAAAACGCGTTTATTTCGGGCTAAAAAACACGTTTTGAAAAGTGTCATGTTACTGCCCCATAACTTACATGGGGTTGACCAAACTTGCAGAAACATGTTTATTTCTGCTGAAAAACACGTTTTGACACTTTCTGTACACTGGGGTTAAGGGCTGAGTGTGTGGGCTCTTCTGAGCCTTGCTGTTACAAGGAGATTCAGTTGACTGAAAAAACGCGTTTATTTCGGGCTAAAAAACACGTTTTGAAAAGTGTCATGTTACTGCCCCATAACTTACATGGGGTTGACCAAACTTGCAGAAACATGTTTATTTCTGCTGAAAAACACGTTTTGACACTTTCTGTACACTGGGGTTAAGGGCTGAGTGTGTGGGCTCTTCTGAGCCTTGCTGTTACAAGGAGATTCAGTTGTCTGAAAATCGCGTTTATTTCGGGCTGAAAAACACGTTTTGAAAAGTGTGATGTTACTGCCCCATAACTTACATGGGGTTGACCAAACTTGCAGAAACATGTTTATTTCTGCTAAAAAACACGTTTTTACCCTTTCTGCACACTGGGGTTAAGGGCTGAGTGTGTGGGCACTTCTGAGCCTTGCTGTTACAACTAGATTCAGTTGCCTGAAAAAACGCGTTTATTTCGGGCTGAAAAACACGTTTTGAAAAGTGTCATGTTACTGCCCCATAACTTACATGGGGTTGACCAAACTTGCAGAAACATGTTTATTTCTGCTGAAAAACACGTTTTGACACTTTCTGTACACTGGGGTTAAGGGCTGAGTGTGTGGGCTCTTGTGAGCCTTGCTGTTACAAGGAGATTCAGTTGTCTTAAAAAACGCGTTTATTTCGGGCTGAAAAACACGTTTTGAAAAGGTGATGTTACTGCCCCATAACTTACATGGGGTTGACCAAACTTGCAGAAACATGTTTATTTCTGCTGAAAAACACGTTTTGACACTTTCTGTACACTGGGGTTAAGGGCTGAGTGTGTGGGCTCTTGTGAGCCTTGCTGTTACAAGGAGATTCAGTTGTCTTAAAAAACGCGTTTATTTCGGGCTGAAAAACACGTTTTGAAAAGTGTGATGTTACTGCCCCATAACTTACATGGGGTTGACCAAACTTGCAGAAACATGTTTATTTCTGCTGAAAAACACGTTTTGACACTTTCTGTACACTGGGGTTAAGGGCTGAGTGTGTGGGCTCTTCTGAGCCTTGCTGTTACAAGGAGATTCAGTTGTCTGAAAAAACGCGTTTATTTTGGGCTGAAAAACACGTTTTGAAAAGTGTGATGTTACTGCCCCATAACTTACATGGGGTTGACCAAACTTGCAGAAACATGTTTATTTCTGCTGAAAAACACGTTTTGACACTTTCTGTACACTGGGGTTAAGGGCTGAGTGTGTGGGCTCTTCTGAGCCTTGCTGTTACAAGGAGATTCAGTTGTCTGAAAAAACGCGTTTATTTCGGGCTGAAAAACACGTTTTGAAAAGTGTGATGTTACTGCCCCATAACTTACATGGGGTTGACCAAACTTGCAGAAACATGTTTATTTCTGCTGAAAAACACTTTTTGACACTTTCTGTACACTGGGGTTAAGGGCTGAGTGTGTGGGCTCTTCTTAGCCTTGCTGTTACAAGGAGATTCAGTTGTCTGAAAAAACGCGTTTATTTCGGGCTGAAAAACACGTTTTGAAAAGTGTGATGTTTCTGGCCCATAACTTACATGGGGTTGACCAAACTTGCAGAAACATGTTTATTTCTGCTGAAAAACACGTTTTGACACTTTCTGTACACTGGGGTTAAGGGCTGAGTGTGTGGGCTCTTCTGAGCCTTGCTGTTACAAGGAGATTCAGTTGTCTGAAAAAACGCGTTTATTTCGGGCTGAAAAACACGTTTTGAAAAGTGTGATGTTACTGCCCCATAACTTACATGGGGTTGACCAAACTTGCAGAAACATGTTTATTTCTGCTAAAAAACACGTTTTTACCCTTTCTGCACACTGGGGTTAAGGGCTGAGTGTGTGGGCACTTCTGAGCCTTGCTGTTACAAGTAGATTCAGTTGCCTGAAAAAACGCGTTTATTTCGGGCTGAAAAACACGTTTTGAAAAGTGTCATGTTACTGCCCCATAACTTACATGGGGTTGACCAAACTTGCAGAAACATGTTTATTTCTGCTGAAAAACACGTTTTGACACTTTCTGTACACTGGGGTTAAGGGCTGAGTGTGTGGGCTCTTGTGAGCCTTGCTGTTACAAGGAGATTCAGTTGTCTTAAAAAACGCGTTTATTTCGGGCTGAAAAACACGTTTTGAAAAGGTGATGTTACTGCCCCATAACTTACATGGGGTTGACCAAACTTGCAGAAACATGTTTATTTCTGCTGAAAAACACGTTTTGACACTTTCTGTACACTGGGGTTAAGGGCTGAGTGTGTGGGCTCTTGTGAGCCTTGCTGTTACAAGGAGATTCAGTTGTCTTAAAAAACGCGTTTATTTCGGGCTGAAAAACACGTTTTGAAAAGTGTGATGTTACTGCCCCATAACTTACATGGGGTTGACCAAACTTGCAGAAACATGTTTATTTCTGCTGAAAAACACGTTTTGACACTTTCTGTACACTGGGGTTAAGGGCTGTGTGTGTGGGCTCTTCTTAGCCTTGCTGTTACAAGGAGATTCAGTTGTCTGAAAAAACGCGTTTATTTCGGGCTGAAAAACACGTTTTGAAAAGTGTGATGTTACTGCCCCATAACTTACATGGGGTTGACCAAACTTGCAGAAACATGTTTATTTCTGCTGAAAAACACGTTTTGACACTTTCTGTACACTGGGGTTAAAGGCTGAGTGTGTGGGCTCTTCTGAGCCTTGCTGTTACAAGGAGATTCAGTTGTCTGAAAAAACGCGTTTATTTCGGGCTGAAAAACACGTTTTGAAAAGTGTGATGTTACTGCCCCATAACTTACATGGGGTTGACCAAACTTGCAGAAACATGTTTATTTCTGCTGAAAAACACGTTTTGACACTTTCTGTACACTGGGGTTAAAGGCTGAGTGTGTGGGCTCTTCTGAGCCTTGCTGTTACAAGGAGATTCAGTTGTCTGAAAAAACGTGTTTATTTCGGGCTGAAAAACACGTTTTGAAAAGTGTGATGTTACTGCCCCATAACTTACATGGGGTTGACCAAACTTGCAGAAACATGTTTATTTCTGCTGAAAAACACGTTTTGACACTTTCTGTACACTGGGGTTAAGGGCTGAGTGTGTGGGCTCTTCTGAGCCTTGCTGTTACAAGGAGATTCAGTTGTCTGAAAAAACGTGTTTATTTCGGGCTGAAAAACACGTTTTGAAAAGTGTGATGTTACTGCCCCATAACTTACATGGGGTTGACCAAACTTGCAGAAACATGTTTATTTCTGCTGAAAAACACGTTTTGACACTTTCTGTACACTGGGGTTAAGGGCTGAGTGTGTGGGCTCTTCTGAGCCTTGCTGTTACAAGGAGATTCAGTTGTCTGAAAAAACGCGTTTATTTCGGGCTGAAAAACACGTTTTGAAAAGTGTGATGTTACTGCCCCATAACTTACATGGGGTTGACCAAACTTGCAGAAACATGTTTATTTCTGCTGAAAAACACGTTTTGACACTTTCTGTACACTGGGGTTAAGGGCTGAGTGTGTGGGCTCTTCTTAGCCTTGCTGTTACAAGGAGATTCAGTTGACTGAAAAAACGCGTTTATTTCGGGCTAAAAAACACGTTTTGAAAAGTGTCATGTTACTGCCCCATAACTTACATGGGGTTGACCAAACTTGCAGAAACATGTTTATTTCTGCTGAAAAACACGTTTTGACACTTTCTGTACACTGGGGTTAAGGGCTGTGTGTGTGGGCTCTTCTTAGCCTTGCTGTTACAAGGAGATTCAGTTGTCTGAAAAAACGCGTTTATTTCGGGCTGAAAAACACGTTTTGAAAAGTGTGATGTTACTGCCCCATAACTTACATGGGGTTGACCAAACTTGCAGAAACATGTTTATTTCTGCTGAAAAACACTTTTTGACACTTTCTGTACACTGGGGTTAAGGGCTGAGTGTGTGGGGTCTTCTGAGCCTTGCTGTTACAAGGAGATTCAGTTGTCTGAAAAAACGCGTTTATTTCGGGCTGAAAAACACGTTTTGAAAAGTGTGATGTTACTGCCCCATAACTTACATGGGGTTGACCAAACTTGCAGAAACATGTTTATTTCTGCTGAAAAACACGTTTTGACACTTTCTGTATACTGGGGTTAAGGGCTGAGTGTGTGGGCTCTTCTGAGCCTTGCTGTTACAAGGAGATTCAGTTGTCTGAAAAAACGCGTTTATTTCGGGCTGAAAAACACGTTTTGAAAAGTGTGATGTTACTGCCCCATAACTTACATGGGGTTGACCAAACTTGCAGAAACATGTTTATTTCTGCTGAAAAACACGTTTTGACACTTTCTGTACACTGGGGTTAAGGGCTGAGTGTGTGGGCTCTTCTGAGCCTTGCTGTTACAAGGAGATTCAGTTGTCTGAAAAAACGTGTTTATTTCGGGCTGAAAAACACGTTTTGAAAAGTGTGATGTTACTGCCCCATAACTTACATGGGGTTGACCAAACTTGCAGAAACATGTTTATTTCTGCTGAAAAACACGTTTTGACACTTTCTGTACACTGTTGTTAAGGGCTGAGTGTGTGGGCTCTTCTGAGCCTTGCTGTTACAAGGAGATTCAGTTGTCTGAAAAAACGTGTTTATTTCGGGCTGAAAAACACGTTTTGAAAAGTGTGATGTTACTGCCCCATAACTTACATGGGGTTGACCAAACTTGCAGAAACATGTTTATTTCTGCTGAAAAACACGTTTTGACACTTTCTGTACACTGGGGTTAAGGGCTGAGTGTGTGGGCTCTTCTGAGCCTTGCTGTTACAAGGAGATTCAGTTGTCTGAAAAAACGCGTTTATTTCGGGCTGAAAAACACGTTTTGAAAAGTGTGATGTTACTGCCCCATAACTTACATGGGGTTGACCAAACTTGCAGAAACATGTTTATTTCTGCTGAAAAACACGTTTTGACACTTTCTGTACACTGGGGTTAAGGGCTGAGTGTGTGGGCTCTTCTTAGCCTTGCTGTTACAAGGAGATTCAGTTGACTGAAAAAACGCGTTTATTTCGGGCTAAAAAACACGTTTTGAAAAGTGTCATGTTACTGCCCCATAACTTACATGGGGTTGACCAAACTTGCAGAAACATGTTTATTTCTGCTGAAAAACACGTTTTGACACTTTCTGTACACTGGGGTTAAGGGCTGTGTGTGTGGGCTCTTCTTAGCCTTGCTGTTACAAGGAGATTCAGTTGTCTGAAAAAACGCGTTTATTTCGGGCTGAAAAACACGTTTTGAAAAGTGTGATGTTACTGCCCCATAACTTACATGGGGTTGACCAAACTTGCAGAAACATGTTTATTTCTGCTAAAAAACACGTTTTGACCCTTTCTGCACACTGGGGTTAAGGGCTGAGTGTGTGGGCACTTCTGAGCCTTGCTGTTACAAGGAGATTCAGTTGTCTGAAAAAACGCGTTTATTTCGGGCTGAAAAACACGTTTTGAAAAGTGTGATGTTACTGCCCCATAACTTACATGGGGTTGACCAAACTTGCAGAAACATGTTTATTTCTGCTGAAAAACACGTTTTGACACTTTCTGTACACTGGGGTTAAGGGCTGAGTGTGTGGGCTCTTCTGAGCCTTGCTGTTACAAGGAGATTCAGTTGTCTGAAAAAACGCGTTTATTTCGGGCTGAAAAACACGTTTTGAAAAGTGTGATGTTACTGCCCCATAACTTACATGGGGTTGACCAAACTTGCAGAAACATGTTTATTTCTGCTGAAAAACACGTTTTGACACTTTCTGTACACTGGGGTTAAGGGCTGAGTGTGTGGGCTCTTCTGAGCCTTGCTGTTACAAGGAGATTCAGTTGTCTGAAAAAACGCGTTTATTTCGGGCTGAAAAACACGTTTTGAAAAGTGTGATGTTACTGCCCCATAACTTACATGGGGTTGACCAAACTTGCAGAAACATGTTTATTTCTGCTAAAAAACACGTTTTTACCCTTTCTGCACACTGGGGTTAAGGGCTGAGTGTGTGGGCACTTCTGAGCCTTGCTGTTACAAGTAGATTCAGTTGCCTGAAAAAACGCGTTTATTTCGGGCTGAAAAACACGTTTTGAAAAGTGTCATGTTACTGCCCCATAACTTACATGGGGTTGACCAAACTTGCAGAAACATGTTTATTTCTGCTGAAAAACACGTTTTGACACTTTCTGTACACTGGGGTTAAGGGCTGAGTGTGTGGGCTCTTGTGAGCCTTGCTGTTACAAGGAGATTCAGTTGTCTTAAAAAACGCGTTTATTTCGGGCTGAAAAACACGTTTTGAAAAGGTGATGTTACTGCCCCATAACTTACATGGGGTTGACCAAACTTGCAGAAACATGTTTATTTCTGCTGAAAAACACGTTTTGACACTTTCTGTACACTGGGGTTAAGGGCTGAGTGTGTGGGCTCTTGTGAGCCTTGCTGTTACAAGGAGATTCAGTTGTCTTAAAAAACGCGTTTATTTCGGGCTGAAAAACACGTTTTGAAAAGTGTGATGTTACTGCCCCATAACTTACATGGGGTTGACCAAACTTGCAGAAACATGTTTATTTCTGCTGAAAAACACGTTTTGACACTTTCTGTACACTGGGGTTAAGGGCTGAGTGTGTGGGCTCTTCTGAGCCTTGCTGTTACAAGGAGATTCAGTTGTCTGAAAAAACGCGTTTATTTCGGGCTGAAAAACACGTTTTGAAAAGTGTGATGTTACTGCCCCATAACTTACATGGGGTTGACCAAACTTGCAGAAACATGTTTATTTCTGCTGAAAAACACGTTTTGACACTTTCTGTACACTGGGGTTAAGGGCTGAGTGTGTGGGCTCTTCTGAGCCTTGCTGTTACAAGGAGATTCAGTTGTCTGAAAAAACGCGTTTATTTCGGGCTGAAAAACACGTTTTGAAAAGTGTGATGTTACTGCCCCATAACTTACATGGGGTTGACCAAACTTGCAGAAACATGTTTATTTCTGCTGAAAAACACGTTTTGACACTTTCTGTACACTGGGGTTAAGGGCTGAGTGTGTGGGCTCTTCTTAGCCTTGCTGTTACAAGGAGATTCAGTTGTCTGAAAAAACGCGTTTATTTCGGGCTGAAAAACACGTTTTGAAAAGTGTGATGTTTCTGGCCCATAACTTACATGGGGTTGACCAAACTTGCAGAAACATGTTTATTTCTGCTGAAAAACACGTTTTGACACTTTCTGTACACTGGGGTTAAGGGCTGAGTGTGTGGGCTCTTCTGAGCCTTGCTGTTACAAGGAGATTCAGTTGTCTGAAAAAACGCGTTTATTTCGGGCTGAAAAACACGTTTTGAAAAGTGTGATGTTACTGCCCCATAACTTACATGGGGTTGACCAAACTTGCAGAAACATGTTTATTTCTGCTAAAAAACACGTTTTTACCCTTTCTGCACACTGGGGTTAAGGGCTGAGTGTGTGGGCACTTCTGAGCCTTGCTGTTACAAGTAGATTCAGTTGCCTGAAAAAACGCGTTTATTTCGGGCTGAAAAACACGTTTTGAAAAGTGTCATGTTACTGCCCCATAACTTACATGGGGTTGACCAAACTTGCAGAAACATGTTTATTTCTGCTGAAAAACACGTTTTGACACTTTCTGTACACTGGGGTTAAGGGCTGAGTGTGTGGGCTCTTCTGAGCCTTGCTGTTACAAGGAGATTCAGTTGTCTGAAAAAACGCGTTTATTTCGGGCTGAAAAACACGTTTTGAAAAGTGTGATGTTACTGCCCCATAACTTACATGGGGTTGACCAAACTTGCAGAAACATGTTTATTTCTGCTGAAAAACACGTTTTGACACTTTCTGTACACTGGGGTTAAAGGCTGAGTGTGTGGGCTCTTCTGAGCCTTGCTGTTACAAGGAGATTCAGTTGTCTGAAAAAACGTGTTTATTTCGGGCTGAAAAACACGTTTTGAAAAGTGTGATGTTACTGCCCCATAACTTACATGGGGTTGACCAAACTTGCAGAAACATGTTTATTTCTGCTGAAAAACACGTTTTGACACTTTCTGTACACTGGGGTTAAGGGCTGAGTGTGTGGGCTCTTCTGAGCCTTGCTGTTACAAGGAGATTCAGTTGTCTGAAAAAACGTGTTTATTTCGGGCTGAAAAACACGTTTTGAAAAGTGTGATGTTACTGCCCCATAACTTACATGGGGTTGACCAAACTTGCAGAAACATGTTTATTTCTGCTGAAAAACACGTTTTGACACTTTCTGTACACTGGGGTTAAGGGCTGAGTGTGTGGGCTCTTCTGAGCCTTGCTGTTACAAGGAGATTCAGTTGTCTGAAAAAACGCGTTTATTTCGGGCTGAAAAACACGTTTTGAAAAGTGTGATGTTACTGCCCCATAACTTACATGGGGTTGACCAAACTTGCAGAAACATGTTTATTTCTGCTGAAAAACACGTTTTGACACTTTCTGTACACTGGGGTTAAGGGCTGAGTGTGTGGGCTCTTCTTAGCCTTGCTGTTACAAGGAGATTCAGTTGACTGAAAAAACGCGTTTATTTCGGGCTAAAAAACACGTTTTGAAAAGTGTCATGTTACTGCCCCATAACTTACATGGGGTTGACCAAACTTGCAGAAACATGTTTATTTCTGCTGAAAAACACGTTTTGACACTTTCTGTACACTGGGGTTAAGGGCTGTGTGTGTGGGCTCTTCTTAGCCTTGCTGTTACAAGGAGATTCAGTTGTCTGAAAAAACGCGTTTATTTCGGGCTGAAAAACACGTTTTGAAAAGTGTGATGTTACTGCCCCATAACTTACATGGGGTTGACCAAACTTGCAAAAACATGTTTATTTCTGCTGAAAAACACTTTTTGACACTTTCTGTACACTGGGGTTAAGGGCTGAGTGTGTGGGGTCTTCTGAGCCTTGCTGTTACAAGGAGATTCAGTTGTCTGAAAAAACGCGTTTATTTCGGGCTGAAAAACACGTTTTGAAAAGTGTGATGTTACTGCCCCATAACTTACATGGGGTTGACCAAACTTGCAGAAACATGTTTATTTCTGCTGAAAAACACGTTTTGACACTTTCTGTATACTGGGGTTAAGGGCTGAGTGTGTGGGCTCTTCTGAGCCTTGCTGTTACAAGGAGATTCAGTTGTCTGAAAAAACGCGTTTATTTCGGGCTGAAAAACACGTTTTGAAAAGTGTGATGTTACTGCCCCATAACTTACATGGGGTTGACCAAACTTGCAGAAACATGTTTATTTCTGCTGAAAAACACGTTTTGACACTTTCTGTACACTGGGGTTAAGGGCTGAGTGTGTGGGCTCTTCTGAGCCTTGCTGTTACAAGGAGATTCAGTTGTCTGAAAAAACGTGTTTATTTCGGGCTGAAAAACACGTTTTGAAAAGTGTGATGTTACTGCCCCATAACTTACATGGGGTTGACCAAACTTGCAGAAACATGTTTATTTCTGCTGAAAAACACGTTTTGACACTTTCTGTACACTGGGGTTAAGGGCTGAGTGTGTGGGCTCTTCTGAGCCTTGCTGTTACAAGGAGATTCAGTTGTCTGAAAAAACGTGTTTATTTCGGGCTGAAAAACACGTTTTGAAAAGTGTGATGTTACTGCCCCATAACTTACATGGGGTTGACCAAACTTGCAGAAACATGTTTATTTCTGCTGAAAAACACGTTTTGACACTTTCTGTACACTGGGGTTAAGGGCTGAGTGTGTGGGCTCTTCTGAGCCTTGCTGTTACAAGGAGATTCAGTTGTCTGAAAAAACGCGTTTATTTCGGGCTGAAAAACACGTTTTGAAAAGTGTGATGTTACTGCCCCATAACTTACATGGGGTTGACCAAACTTGCAGAAACATGTTTATTTCTGCTGAAAAACACGTTTTGACACTTTCTGTACACTGGGGTTAAGGGCTGAGTGTGTGGGCTCTTCTTAGCCTTGCTGTTACAAGGAGATTCAGTTGACTGAAAAAACGCGTTTATTTCGGGCTAAAAAACACGTTTTGAAAAGTGTCATGTTACTGCCCCATAACTTACATGGGGTTGACCAAACTTGCAGAAACATGTTTATTTCTGCTGAAAAACACGTTTTGACACTTTCTGTACACTGGGGTTAAGGGCTGTGTGTGTGGGCTCTTCTTAGCCTTGCTGTTACAAGGAGATTCAGTTGTCTGAAAAAACGCGTTTATTTCGGGCTGAAAAACACGTTTTGAAAAGTGTGATGTTACTGCCCCATAACTTACATGGGGTTGACCAAACTTGCAGAAACATGTTTATTTCTGCTAAAAAACACGTTTTGACCCTTTCTGCACACTGGGGTTAAGGGCTGAGTGTGTGGGCACTTCTGAGCCTTGCTGTTACAAGGAGATTCAGTTGTCTGAAAAAACGCGTTTATTTCGGGCTGAAAAACACGTTTTGAAAAGTGTGATGTTACTGCCCCATAACTTACATGGGGTTGACCAAACTTGCAGAAACATGTTTATTTCTGCTGAAAAACACGTTTTGACACTTTCTGTACACTGGGGTTAAGGGCTGAGTGTGTGGGCTCTTCTGAGCCTTGCTGTTACAAGGAGATTCAGTTGTCTGAAAAAACGCGTTTATTTCGGGCTGAAAAACACGTTTTGAAAAGTGTGATGTTACTGCCCCATAACTTACATGGGGTTGACCAAACTTGCAGAAACATGTTTATTTCTGCTGAAAAACACGTTTTGACACTTTCTGTACACTGGGGTTAAGGGCTGAGTGTGTGGGCTCTTCTTAGCCTTGCTGTTACAAGGAGATTCAGTTGACTGAAAAAACGCGTTTATTTCGGGCTAAAAAACACGTTTTGAAAAGTGTCATGTTACTGCCTCATAACTTACATGGGGTTGACCAAACTTGCAGAAACATGTTTATTTCTGCTGAAAAACACGTTTTGACACTTTCTGTACACTGGGGTTAAGGGCTGAGTGTGTGGGCTCTTCTGAGCCTTGCTGTTACAAGGAGATTCAGTTGTCTGAAAAAACGCGTTTATTTCGGGCTGAAAAACACGTTTTGAAAAGTGTGATGTTACTGCCCCATAACTTACATGGGGTTGACCAAACTTGCAGAAACATGTTTATTTCTGCTAAAAAACACGTTTTTACCCTTTCTGCACACTGGGGTTAAGGGCTGAGTGTGTGGGCACTTCTGAGCCTTGCTGTTACAAGTAGATTCAGTTGCCTGAAAAAACGCGTTTATTTCGGGCTGAAAAACACGTTTTGAAAAGTGTCATGTTACTGCCCCATAACTTACATGGGGTTGACCAAACTTGCAGAAACATGTTTATTTCTGCTGAAAAACACGTTTTGACACTTTCTGTACACTGGGGTTAAGGGCTGAGTGTGTGGGCTCTTGTGAGCCTTGCTGTTACAAGGAGATTCAGTTGTCTTAAAAAACGCGTTTATTTCGGGCTGAAAAACACGTTTTGAAAAGGTGATGTTACTGCCCCATAACTTACATGGGGTTGACCAAACTTGCAGAAACATGTTTATTTCTGCTGAAAAACACGTTTTGACACTTTCTGTACACTGGGGTTAAGGGCTGAGTGTGTGGGCTCTTGTGAGCCTTGCTGTTACAAGGAGATTCAGTTGTCTTAAAAAACGCGTTTATTTCGGGCTGAAAAACACGTTTTGAAAAGTGTGATGTTACTGCCCCATAACTTACATGGGGTTGACCAAACTTGCAGAAACATGTTTATTTCTGCTGAAAAACACGTTTTGACACTTTCTGTACACTGGGGTTAAGGGCTGAGTGTGTGGGCTCTTCTGAGCCTTGCTGTTACAAGGAGATTCAGTTGTCTGAAAAAACGCGTTTATTTCGGGCTGAAAAACACGTTTTGAAAAGTGTGATGTTACTGCCCCATAACTTACATGGGGTTGACCAAACTTGCAGAAACATGTTTATTTCTGCTGAAAAACACGTTTTGACACTTTCTGTACACTGGGGTTAAGGGCTGAGTGTGTGGGCTCTTCTGAGCCTTGCTGTTACAAGGAGATTCAGTTGTCTGAAAAAACGCGTTTATTTCGGGCTGAAAAACACGTTTTGAAAAGTGTGATGTTACTGCCCCATAACTTACATGGGGTTGACCAAACTTGCAGAAACATGTTTATTTCTGCTGAAAAACACGTTTTGACACTTTCTGTACACTGGGGTTAAGGGCTGAGTGTGTGGGCTCTTCTTAGCCTTGCTGTTACAAGGAGATTCAGTTGTCTGAAAAAACGCGTTTATTTCGGGCTGAAAAACACGTTTTGAAAAGTGTGATGTTTCTGGCCCATAACTTACATGGGGTTGACCAAACTTGCAGAAACATGTTTATTTCTGCTGAAAAACACGTTTTGACACTTTCTGTACACTGGGGTTAAGGGCTGAGTGTGTGGGCTCTTCTGAGCCTTGCTGTTACAAGGAGATTCAGTTGTCTGAAAAAACGCGTTTATTTCGGGCTGAAAAACACGTTTTGAAAAGTGTGATGTTACTGCCCCATAACTTACATGGGGTTGACCAAACTTGCAGAAACATGTTTATTTCTGCTGAAAAACACGTTTTGACACTTTCTGTACACTGGGGTTAAGGGCTGAGTGTGTGGGCTCTTCTTAGCCTTGCTGTTACAAGGAGATTCAGTTGACTGAAAAAACGCGTTTATTTCGGGCTAAAAAACACGTTTTGAAAAGTGTCATGTTACTGCCCCATAACTTACATGGGGTTGACCAAACTTGCAGAAACATGTTTATTTCTGCTGAAAAACACGTTTTGACACTTTCTGTACACTGGGGTTAAGGGCTGTGTGTGTGGGCTCTTCTTAGCCTTGCTGTTACAAGGAGATTCAGTTGTCTGAAAAAACGCGTTTATTTCGGGCTGAAAAACACGTTTTGAAAAGTGTGATGTTACTGCCCCATAACTTACATGGGGTTGACCAAACTTGCAGAAACATGTTTATTTCTGCTGAAAAACACTTTTTGACACTTTCTGTACACTGGGGTTAAGGGCTGAGTGTGTGGGGTCTTCTGAGCCTTGCTGTTACAAGGAGATTCAGTTGTCTGAAAAAACGCGTTTATTTCGGGCTGAAAAACACGTTTTGAAAAGTGTGATGTTACTGCCCCATAACTTACATGGGGTTGACCAAACTTGCAGAAACATGTTTATTTCTGCTGAAAAACACGTTTTGACACTTTCTGTATACTGGGGTTAAGGGCTGAGTGTGTGGGCTCTTCTGAGCCTTGCTGTTACAAGGAGATTCAGTTGTCTGAAAAAACGCGTTTATTTCGGGCTGAAAAACACGTTTTGAAAAGTGTGATGTTACTGCCCCATAACTTACATGGGGTTGACCAAACTTGCAGAAACATGTTTATTTCTGCTGAAAAACACGTTTTGACACTTTCTGTACACTGGGGTTAAGGGCTGAGTGTGTGGGCTCTTCTGAGCCTTGCTGTTACAAGGAGATTCAGTTGTCTGAAAAAACGTGTTTATTTCGGGCTGAAAAACACGTTTTGAAAAGTGTGATGTTACTGCCCCATAACTTACATGGGGTTGACCAAACTTGCAGAAACATGTTTATTTCTGCTGAAAAACACGTTTTGACACTTTCTGTACACTGGGGTTAAGGGCTGAGTGTGTGGGCTCTTCTGAGCCTTGCTGTTACAAGGAGATTCAGTTGTCTGAAAAAACGTGTTTATTTCGGGCTGAAAAACACGTTTTGAAAAGTGTGATGTTACTGCCCCATAACTTACATGGGGTTGACCAAACTTGCAGAAACATGTTTATTTCTGCTGAAAAACACGTTTTGACACTTTCTGTACACTGGGGTTAAGGGCTGAGTGTGTGGGCTCTTCTGAGCCTTGCTGTTACAAGGAGATTCAGTTGTCTGAAAAAACGCGTTTATTTCGGGCTGAAAAACACGTTTTGAAAAGTGTGATGTTACTGCCCCATAACTTACATGGGGTTGACCAAACTTGCAGAAACATGTTTATTTCTGCTGAAAAACACGTTTTGACACTTTCTGTACACTGGGGTTAAGGGCTGAGTGTGTGGGCTCTTCTTAGCCTTGCTGTTACAAGGAGATTCAGTTGACTGAAAAAACGCGTTTATTTCGGGCTAAAAAACACGTTTTGAAAAGTGTCATGTTACTGCCCCATAACTTACATGGGGTTGACCAAACTTGCAGAAACATGTTTATTTCTGCTGAAAAACACGTTTTGACACTTTCTGTACACTGGGGTTAAGGGCTGTGTGTGTGGGCTCTTCTTAGCCTTGCTGTTACAAGGAGATTCAGTTGTCTGAAAAAACGCGTTTATTTCGGGCTGAAAAACACGTTTTGAAAAGTGTGATGTTACTGCCCCATAACTTACATGGGGTTGACCAAACTTGCAGAAACATGTTTATTTCTGCTAAAAAACACGTTTTGACCCTTTCTGCACACTGGGGTTAAGGGCTGAGTGTGTGGGCACTTCTGAGCCTTGCTGTTACAAGGAGATTCAGTTGTCTGAAAAAACGCGTTTATTTCGGGCTGAAAAACACGTTTTGAAAAGTGTGATGTTACTGCCCCATAACTTACATGGGGTTGACCAAACTTGCAGAAACATGTTTATTTCTGCTGAAAAACACGTTTTGACACTTTCTGTACACTGGGGTTAAGGGCTGAGTGTGTGGGCTCTTCTGAGCCTTGCTGTTACAAGGAGATTCAGTTGTCTGAAAAAACGCGTTTATTTCGGGCTGAAAAACACGTTTTGAAAAGTGTGATGTTACTGCCCCATAACTTACATGGGGTTGACCAAACTTGCAGAAACATGTTTATTTCTGCTGAAAAACACGTTTTGACACTTTCTGTACACTGGGGTTAAGGGCTGAGTGTGTGGGCTCTTCTGAGCCTTGCTGTTACAAGGAGATTCAGTTGTCTGAAAAAACGCGTTTATTTCGGGCTGAAAAACACGTTTTGAAAAGTGTGATGTTACTGCCCCATAACTTACATGGGGTTGACCAAACTTGCAGAAACATGTTTATTTCTGCTAAAAAACACGTTTTTACCCTTTCTGCACACTGGGGTTAAGGGCTGAGTGTGTGGGCACTTCTGAGCCTTGCTGTTACAAGTAGATTCAGTTGCCTGAAAAAACGCGTTTATTTCGGGCTGAAAAACACGTTTTGAAAAGTGTGATGTTACTGCCCCATAACTTACATGGGGTTGACCAAACTTGCAGAAACATGTTTATTTCTGCTGAAAAACACGTTTTGACACTTTCTGTACACTGGGGTTAAGGGCTGAGTGTGTGGGCTCTTCTGAGCCTTGCTGTTACAAGGAGATTCAGTTGTCTGAAAAAACGTGTTTATTTCGGGCTGAAAAACACGTTTTGAAAAGTGTGATGTTACTGCCCCATAACTTACATGGGGTTGACCAAACTTGCAGAAACATGTTTATTTCTGCTGAAAAACACGTTTTGACACTTTCTGTACACTGGGGTTAAGGGCTGAGTGTGTGGGCTCTTCTGAGCCTTGCTGTTACAAGGAGATTCAGTTGTCTGAAAAAACGTGTTTATTTCGGGCTGAAAAACACGTTTTGAAAAGTGTGATGTTACTGCCCCATAACTTACATGGGGTTGACCAAACTTGCAGAAACATGTTTATTTCTGCTGAAAAACACGTTTTGACACTTTCTGTACACTGGGGTTAAGGGCTGAGTGTGTGGGCTCTTCTGAGCCTTGCTGTTACAAGGAGATTCAGTTGTCTGAAAAAACGCGTTTATTTCGGGCTGAAAAACACGTTTTGAAAAGTGTGATGTTACTGCCCCATAACTTACATGGGGTTGACCAAACTTGCAGAAACATGTTTATTTCTGCTGAAAAACACGTTTTGACACTTTCTGTACACTGGGGTTAAGGGCTGAGTGTGTGGGCTCTTCTTAGCCTTGCTGTTACAAGGAGATTCAGTTGACTGAAAAAACGCGTTTATTTCGGGCTAAAAAACACGTTTTGAAAAGTGTCATGTTACTGCCCCATAACTTACATGGGGTTGACCAAACTTGCAGAAACATGTTTATTTCTGCTGAAAAACACGTTTTGACACTTTCTGTACACTGGGGTTAAGGGCTGTGTGTGTGGGCTCTTCTTAGCCTTGCTGTTACAAGGAGATTCAGTTGTCTGAAAAAACGCGTTTATTTCGGGCTGAAAAACACGTTTTGAAAAGTGTGATGTTACTGCCCCATAACTTACATGGGGTTGACCAAACTTGCAGAAACATGTTTATTTCTGCTAAAAAACACGTTTTGACCCTTTCTGCACACTGGGGTTAAGGGCTGAGTGTGTGGGCACTTCTGAGCCTTGCTGTTACAAGGAGATTCAGTTGTCTGAAAAAACGCGTTTATTTCGGGCTGAAAAACACGTTTTGAAAAGTGTGATGTTACTGCCCCATAACTTACATGGGGTTGACCAAACTTGCAGAAACATGTTTATTTCTGCTGAAAAACACGTTTTGACACTTTCTGTACACTGGGGTTAAGGGCTGAGTGTGTGGGCTCTTCTGAGCCTTGCTGTTACAAGGAGATTCAGTTGTCTGAAAAAACGCGTTTATTTCGGGCTGAAAAACACGTTTTGAAAAGTGTGATGTTACTGCCCCATAACTTACATGGGGTTGACCAAACTTGCAGAAACATGTTTATTTCTGCTGAAAAACACGTTTTGACACTTTCTGTACACTGGGGTTAAGGGCTGAGTGTGTGGGCTCTTCTTAGCCTTGCTGTTACAAGGAGATTCAGTTGACTGAAAAAACGCGTTTATTTCGGGCTAAAAAACACGTTTTGAAAAGTGTCATGTTACTGCCCCATAACTTACATGGGGTTGACCAAACTTGCAGAAACATGTTTATTTCTGCTGAAAAACACGTTTTGACACTTTCTGTACACTGGGGTTAAGGGCTGTGTGTGTGGGCTCTTCTTAGCCTTGCTGTTACAAGGAGATTCAGTTGTCTGAAAAAACGCGTTTATTTCGGGCTGAAAAACACGTTTTGAAAAGTGTGATGTTACTGCCCCATAACTTACATGGGGTTGACCAAACTTGCAGAAACATGTTTATTTCTGCTAAAAAACACGTTTTGACCCTTTCTGCACACTGGGGTTAAGGGCTGAGTGTGTGGGCACTTCTGAGCCTTGCTGTTACAAGGAGATTCAGTTGTCTGAAAAAACGCGTTTATTTCGGGCTGAAAAACACGTTTTGAAAAGTGTGATGTTACTGCCCCATAACTTACATGGGGTTGACCAAACTTGCAGAAACATGTTTATTTCTGCTGAAAAACACGTTTTGACACTTTCTGTACACTGGGGTTAAGGGCTGAGTGTGTGGGCTCTTCTGAGCCTTGCTGTTACAAGGAGATTCAGTTGTCTGAAAAAACGCGTTTATTTCGGGCTGAAAAACACGTTTTGAAAAGTGTGATGTTACTGCCCCATAACTTACATGGGGTTGACCAAACTTGCAGAAACATGTTTATTTCTGCTGAAAAACACGTTTTGACACTTTCTGTACACTGGGGTTAAGGGCTGAGTGTGTGGGCTCTTCTTAGCCTTGCTGTTACAAGGAGATTCAGTTGACTGAAAAAACGCGTTTATTTCGGGCTAAAAAACACGTTTTGAAAAGTGTCATGTTACTGCCCCATAACTTACATGGGGTTGACCAAACTTGCAGAAACATGTTTATTTCTGCTGAAAAACACGTTTTGACACTTTCTGTACACTGGGGTTAAGGGCTGAGTGTGTGGGCTCTTCTGAGCCTTGCTGTTACAAGGAGATTCAGTTGTCTGAAAAAACGCGTTTATTTCGGGCTGAAAAACACGTTTTGAAAAGTGTGATGTTACTGCCCCATAACTTACATGGGGTTGACCAAACTTGCAGAAACATGTTTATTTCTGCTAAAAAACACGTTTTTACCCTTTCTGCACACTGGGGTTAAGGGCTGAGTGTGTGGGCACTTCTGAGCCTTGCTGTTACAAGTAGATTCAGTTGCCTGAAAAAACGCGTTTATTTCGGGCTGAAAAACACGTTTTGAAAAGTGTCATGTTACTGCCCCATAACTTACATGGGGTTGACCAAACTTGCAGAAACATGTTTATTTCTGCTGAAAAACACGTTTTGACACTTTCTGTACACTGGGGTTAAGGGCTGAGTGTGTGGGCTCTTGTGAGCCTTGCTGTTACAAGGAGATTCAGTTGTCTTAAAAAACGCGTTTATTTCGGGCTGAAAAACACGTTTTGAAAAGGTGATGTTACTGCCCCATAACTTACATGGGGTTGACCAAACTTGCAGAAACATGTTTATTTCTGCTGAAAAACACGTTTTGACACTTTCTGTACACTGGGGTTAAGGGCTGAGTGTGTGGGCTCTTGTGAGCCTTGCTGTTACAAGGAGATTCAGTTGTCTTAAAAAACGCGTTTATTTCGGGCTGAAAAACACGTTTTGAAAAGTGTGATGTTACTGCCCCATAACTTACATGGGGTTGACCAAACTTGCAGAAACATGTTTATTTCTGCTGAAAAACACGTTTTGACACTTTCTGTACACTGGGGTTAAGGGCTGAGTGTGTGGGCTCTTCTGAGCCTTGCTGTTACAAGGAGATTCAGTTGTCTGAAAAAACGCGTTTATTTCGGGCTGAAAAACACGTTTTGAAAAGTGTGATGTTACTGCCCCATAACTTACATGGGGTTGACCAAACTTGCAGAAACATGTTTATTTCTGCTGAAAAACACGTTTTGACACTTTCTGTACACTGGGGTTAAGGGCTGAGTGTGTGGGCTCTTCTGAGCCTTGCTGTTACAAGGAGATTCAGTTGTCTGAAAAAACGCGTTTATTTCGGGCTGAAAAACACGTTTTGAAAAGTGTGATGTTACTGCCCCATAACTTACATGGGGTTGACCAAACTTGCAGAAACATGTTTATTTCTGCTGAAAAACACGTTTTGACACTTTCTGTACACTGGGGTTAAGGGCTGAGTGTGTGGGCTCTTCTTAGCCTTGCTGTTACAAGGAGATTCAGTTGTCTGAAAAAACGCGTTTATTTCGGGCTGAAAAACACGTTTTGAAAAGTGTGATGTTTCTGGCCCATAACTTACATGGGGTTGACCAAACTTGCAGAAACATGTTTATTTCTGCTGAAAAACACGTTTTGACACTTTCTGTACACTGGGGTTAAGGGCTGAGTGTGTGGGCTCTTCTGAGCCTTGCTGTTACAAGGAGATTCAGTTGTCTGAAAAAACGCGTTTATTTCGGGCTGAAAAACACGTTTTGAAAAGTGTGATGTTACTGCCCCATAACTTACATGGGGTTGACCAAACTTGCAGAAACATGTTTATTTCTGCTAAAAAACACGTTTTTACCCTTTCTGCAAACTGGGGTTAAGGGCTGAGTGTGTGGGCACTTCTGAGCCTTGCTGTTACAAGTAGATTCAGTTGCCTGAAAAAACGCGTTTATTTCGGGCTGAAAAACACGTTTTGAAAAGTGTCATGTTACTGCCCCATAACTTACATGGGGTTGACCAAACTTGCAGAAACATGTTTATTTCTGCTGAAAAACACGTTTTGACACTTTCTGTACACTGGGGTTAAGGGCTGAGTGTGTGGGCTCTTCTGAGCCTTGCTGTTACAAGGAAATTCAGTTGTCTGAAAAAACGCGTTTATTTCGGGCTGAAAAACACGTTTTGAAAAGTGTGATGTTACTGCCCCATAACTTACATGGGGTTGACCAAACTTGCAGAAACATGTTTATTTCTGCTGAAAAACACGTTTTGACACTTTCTGTACACTGGGGTTAAAGGCTGAGTGTGTGGGCTCTTCTGAGCCTTGCTGTTACAAGGAGATTCAGTTGTCTGAAAAAACGTGTTTATTTCGGGCTGAAAAACACGTTTTGAAAAGTGTGATGTTACTGCCCCATAACTTACATGGGGTTGACCAAACTTGCAGAAACATGTTTATTTCTGCTGAAAAACACGTTTTGACACTTTCTGTACACTGGGGTTAAGGGCTGAGTGTGTGGGCTCTTCTGAGCCTTGCTGTTACAAGGAGATTCAGTTGTCTGAAAAAACGTGTTTATTTCGGGCTGAAAAACACGTTTTGAAAAGTGTGATGTTACTGCCCCATAACTTACATGGGGTTGACCAAACTTGCAGAAACATGTTTATTTCTGCTGAAAAACACGTTTTGACACTTTCTGTACACTGGGGTTAAGGGCTGAGTGTGTGGGCTCTTCTGAGCCTTGCTGTTACAAGGAGATTCAGTTGTCTGAAAAAACGCGTTTATTTCGGGCTGAAAAACACGTTTTGAAAAGTGTGATGTTACTGCCCCATAACTTACATGGGGTTGACCAAACTTGCAGAAACATGTTTATTTCTGCTGAAAAACACGTTTTGACACTTTCTGTACACTGGGGTTAAGGGCTGAGTGTGTGGGCTCTTCTTAGCCTTGCTGTTACAAGGAGATTCAGTTGACTGAAAAAACGCGTTTATTTCGGGCTAAAAAACACGTTTTGAAAAGTGTCATGTTACTGCCCCATAACTTACATGGGGTTGACCAAACTTGCAGAAACATGTTTATTTCTGCTGAAAAACACGTTTTGACACTTTCTGTACACTGGGGTTAAGGGCTGTGTGTGTGGGCTCTTCTTAGCCTTGCTGTTACAAGGAGATTCAGTTGTCTGAAAAAACGCGTTTATTTCGGGCTGAAAAACACGTTTTGAAAAGTGTGATGTTACTGCCCCATAACTTACATGGGGTTGACCAAACTTGCAGAAACATGTTTATTTCTGCTGAAAAACACTTTTTGACACTTTCTGTACACTGGGGTTAAGGGCTGAGTGTGTGGGGTCTTCTGAGCCTTGCTGTTACAAGGAGATTCAGTTGTCTGAAAAAACGCGTTTATTTCGGGCTGAAAAACACGTTTTGAAAAGTGTGATGTTACTGCCCCATAACTTACATGGGGTTGACCAAACTTGCAGAAACATGTTTATTTCTGCTGAAAAACACGTTTTGACACTTTCTGTATACTGGGGTTAAGGGCTGAGTGTGTGGGCTCTTCTGAGCCTTGCTGTTACAAGGAGATTCAGTTGTCTGAAAAAACGCGTTTATTTCGGGCTGAAAAACACGTTTTGAAAAGTGTGATGTTACTGCCCCATAACTTACATGGGGTTGACCAAACTTGCAGAAACATGTTTATTTCTGCTGAAAAACACGTTTTGACACTTTCTGTACACTGGGGTTAAGGGCTGAGTGTGTGGGCTCTTCTGAGCCTTGCTGTTACAAGGAGATTCAGTTGTCTGAAAAAACGCGTTTATTTCGGGCTGAAAAACACGTTTTGAAAAGTGTGATGTTACTGCCCCATAACTTACATGGGGTTGACCAAACTTGCAGAAACATGTTTATTTCTGCTGAAAAACACGTTTTGACACTTTCTGTACACTGGGGTTAAGGGCTGAGTGTGTGGGCTCTTCTGAGCCTTGCTGTTACAAGGAGATTCAGTTGTCTGAAAAAACGTGTTTATTTCGGGCTGAAAAACACGTTTTGAAAAGTGTGATGTTACTGCCCCATAACTTACATGGGGTTGACCAAACTTGCAGAAACATGTTTATTTCTGCTGAAAAACACGTTTTGACACTTTCTGTACACTGGGGTTAAGGGCTGAGTGTGTGGGCTCTTCTGAGCCTTGCTGTTACAAGGAGATTCAGTTGTCTGAAAAAACGCGTTTATTTCGGGCTGAAAAACACGTTTTGAAAAGTGTGATGTTACTGCCCCATAACTTACATGGGGTTGACCAAACTTGCAGAAACATGTTTATTTCTGCTGAAAAACACGTTTTGACACTTTCTGTACACTGGGGTTAAGGGCTGAGTGTGTGGGCTCTTCTTAGCCTTGCTGTTACAAGGAGATTCAGTTGACTGAAAAAACGCGTTTATTTCGGGCTAAAAAACACGTTTTGAAAAGTGTCATGTTACTGCCCCATAACTTACATGGGGTTGACCAAACTTGCAGAAACATGTTTATTTCTGCTGAAAAACACGTTTTGACACTTTCTGTACACTGGGGTTAAGGGCTGTGTGTGTGGGCTCTTCTTAGCCTTGCTGTTACAAGGAGATTCAGTTGTCTGAAAAAACGCGTTTATTTCGGGCTGAAAAACACGTTTTGAAAAGTGTGATGTTACTGCCCCATAACTTACATGGGGTTGACCAAACTTGCAGAAACATGTTTATTTCTGCTAAAAAACACGTTTTGACCCTTTCTGCACACTGGGGTTAAGGGCTGAGTGTGTGGGCACTTCTGAGCCTTGCTGTTACAAGGAGATTCAGTTGTCTGAAAAAACGCGTTTATTTCGGGCTGAAAAACACGTTTTGAAAAGTGTGATGTTACTGCCCCATAACTTACATGGGGTTGACCAAACTTGCAGAAACATGTTTATTTCTGCTGAAAAACACTTTTTGACACTTTCTGTACACTGGGGTTAAGGGCTGAGTGTGTGGGGTCTTCTGAGCCTTGCTGTTACAAGGAGATTCAGTTGTCTGAAAAAACGCGTTTATTTCGGGCTGAAAAACACGTTTTGAAAAGTGTGATGTTACTGCCCCATAACTTACATGGGGTTGACCAAACTTGCAGAAACATGTTTATTTCTGCTGAAAAACACGTTTTGACACTTTCTGTATACTGGGGTTAAGGGCTGAGTGTGTGGGCTCTTCTGAGCCTTGCTGTTACAAGGAGATTCAGTTGTCTGAAAAAACGCGTTTATTTCGGGCTGAAAAACACGTTTTGAAAAGTGTGATGTTACTGCCCCATAACTTACATGGGGTTGACCAAACTTGCAGAAACATGTTTATTTCTGCTGAAAAACACGTTTTGACACTTTCTGTACACTGGGGTTAAGGGCTGAGTGTGTGGGCTCTTCTGAGCCTTGCTGTTACAAGGAGATTCAGTTGTCTGAAAAAACGCGTTTATTTCGGGCTGAAAAACACGTTTTGAAAAGTGTGATGTTACTGCCCCATAACTTACATGGGGTTGACCAAACTTGCAGAAACATGTTTATTTCTGCTGAAAAACACGTTTTGACACTTTCTGTACACTGGGGTTAAGGGCTGAGTGTGTGGGCTCTTCTGAGCCTTGCTGTTACAAGGAGATTCAGTTGTCTGAAAAAACGTGTTTATTTCGGGCTGAAAAACACGTTTTGAAAAGTGTGATGTTACTGCCCCATAACTTACATGGGGTTGACCAAACTTGCAGAAACATGTTTATTTCTGCTGAAAAACACGTTTTGACACTTTCTGTACACTGGGGTTAAGGGCTGAGTGTGTGGGCTCTTCTGAGCCTTGCTGTTACAAGGAGATTCAGTTGTCTGAAAAAACGCGTTTATTTCGGGCTGAAAAACACGTTTTGAAAAGTGTGATGTTACTGCCCCATAACTTACATGGGGTTGACCAAACTTGCAGAAACATGTTTATTTCTGCTGAAAAACACGTTTTGACACTTTCTGTACACTGGGGTTAAGGGCTGAGTGTGTGGGCTCTTCTTAGCCTTGCTGTTACAAGGAGATTCAGTTGACTGAAAAAACGCGTTTATTTCGGGCTAAAAAACACGTTTTGAAAAGTGTCATGTTACTGCCCCATAACTTACATGGGGTTGACCAAACTTGCAGAAACATGTTTATTTCTGCTGAAAAACACGTTTTGACACTTTCTGTACACTGGGGTTAAGGGCTGTGTGTGTGGGCTCTTCTTAGCCTTGCTGTTACAAGGAGATTCAGTTGTCTGAAAAAACGCGTTTATTTCGGGCTGAAAAACACGTTTTGAAAAGTGTGATGTTACTGCCCCATAACTTACATGGGGTTGACCAAACTTGCAGAAACATGTTTATTTCTGCTAAAAAACACGTTTTGACCCTTTCTGCACACTGGGGTTAAGGGCTGAGTGTGTGGGCACTTCTGAGCCTTGCTGTTACAAGGAGATTCAGTTGTCTGAAAAAACGCGTTTATTTCGGGCTGAAAAACACGTTTTGAAAAGTGTGATGTTACTGCCCCATAACTTACATGGGGTTGACCAAACTTGCAGAAACATGTTTATTTCTGCTGAAAAACACGTTTTGACACTTTCTGTACACTGGGGTTAAGGGCTGAGTGTGTGGGCTCTTCTGAGCCTTGCTGTTACAAGGAGATTCAGTTGTCTGAAAAAACGCGTTTATTTCGGGCTGAAAAACACGTTTTGAAAAGTGTGATGTTACTGCCCCATAACTTACATGGGGTTGACCAAACTTGCAGAAACATGTTTATTTCTGCTGAAAAACACGTTTTGACACTTTCTGTACACTGGGGTTAAGGGCTGAGTGTGTGGGCTCTTCTTAGCCTTGCTGTTACAAGGAGATTCAGTTGACTGAAAAAACGCGTTTATTTCGGGCTAAAAAACACGTTTTGAAAAGTGTCATGTTACTGCCCCATAACTTACATGGGGTTGACCAAACTTGCAGAAACATGTTTATTTCTGCTGAAAAACACGTTTTGACACTTTCTGTACACTGGGGTTAAGGGCTGAGTGTGTGGGCTCTTCTGAGCCTTGCTGTTACAAGGAGATTCAGTTGTCTGAAAAAACGCGTTTATTTCGGGCTGAAAAACACGTTTTGAAAAGTGTGATGTTACTGCCCCATAACTTACATGGGGTTGACCAAACTTGCAGAAACATGTTTATTTCTGCTAAAAAACACGTTTTTACCCTTTCTGCACACTGGGGTTAAGGGCTGAGTGTGTGGGCACTTCTGAGCCTTGCTGTTACAAGTAGATTCAGTTGCCTGAAAAAACGCGTTTATTTCGGGCTGAAAAACACGTTTTGAAAAGTGTCATGTTACTGCCCCATAACTTACATGGGGTTGACCAAACTTGCAGAAACATGTTTATTTCTGCTGAAAAACACGTTTTGACACTTTCTGTACACTGGGGTTAAGGGCTGAGTGTGTGGGCTCTTGTGAGCCTTGCTGTTACAAGGAGATTCAGTTGTCTTAAAAAACGCGTTTATTTCGGGCTGAAAAACACGTTTTGAAAAGGTGATGTTACTGCCCCATAACTTACATGGGGTTGACCAAACTTGCAGAAACATGTTTATTTCTGCTGAAAAACACGTTTTGACACTTTCTGTACACTGGGGTTAAGGGCTGAGTGTGTGGGCTCTTGTGAGCCTTGCTGTTACAAGGAGATTCAGTTGTCTTAAAAAACGCGTTTATTTCGGGCTGAAAAACACGTTTTGAAAAGTGTGATGTTACTGCCCCATAACTTACATGGGGTTGACCAAACTTGCAGAAACATGTTTATTTCTGCTGAAAAACACGTTTTGACACTTTCTGTACACTGGGGTTAAGGGCTGAGTGTGTGGGCTCTTCTGAGCCTTGCTGTTACAAGGAGATTCAGTTGTCTGAAAAAACGCGTTTATTTCGGGCTGAAAAACACGTTTTGAAAAGTGTGATGTTACTGCCCCATAACTTACATGGGGTTGACCAAACTTGCAGAAACATGTTTATTTCTGCTGAAAAACACGTTTTGACACTTTCTGTACACTGGGGTTAAGGGCTGAGTGTGTGGGCTCTTCTGAGCCTTGCTGTTACAAGGAGATTCAGTTGTCTGAAAAAACGCGTTTATTTCGGGCTGAAAAACACGTTTTGAAAAGTGTGATGTTACTGCCCCATAACTTACATGGGGTTGACCAAACTTGCAGAAACATGTTTATTTCTGCTGAAAAACACGTTTTGACACTTTCTGTACACTGGGGTTAAGGGCTGAGTGTGTGGGCTCTTCTTAGCCTTGCTGTTACAAGGAGATTCAGTTGTCTGAAAAAACGCGTTTATTTCGGGCTGAAAAACACGTTTTGAAAAGTGTGATGTTTCTGGCCCATAACTTACATGGGGTTGACCAAACTTGCAGAAACATGTTTATTTCTGCTGAAAAACACGTTTTGACACTTTCTGTACACTGGGGTTAAAGGCTGAGTGTGTGGGCTCTTCTGAGCCTTGCTGTTACAAGGAGATTCAGTTGTCTGAAAAAACGCGTTTATTTCGGGCTGAAAAACATGTTTTGAAAAGTGTGATGTTACTGCCCCATAACTTACATGGGGTTGACCAAACTTGCAGAAACATGTTTATTTCTGCTAAAAAACACGTTTTGACCCTTTCTGCACACTGGGGTTAAGGGCTGAGTGTGTGGGCACTTCTGAGCCTTGCTGTTACAAGGAGATTCAGTTGTCTGAAAAAACGCGTTTATTTCGGGCTGAAAAACACGTTTTGAAAAGTGTGATGTTACTGCCCCATAACTTACATGGGGTTGACCAAACTTGCAGAAACATGTTTATTTCTGCTGAAAAACACGTTTTGACACTTTCTGTACACTGGGGTTAAGGGCTGAGTGTGTGGGCTCTTCTGAGCCTTGCTGTTACAAGGAGATTCAGTTGTCTGAAAAAACGCGTTTATTTCGGGCTGAAAAACACGTTTTGAAAAGTGTGATGTTACTGCCCCATAACTTACATGGGGTTGACCAAACTTGCAGAAACATGTTTATTTCTGCTAAAAAACACGTTTTGACACTTTCTGTACACTGGGGTTAAGGGCTGAGTGTGTGGGCTCTTCTTAGCCTTGCTGTTACAAGGAGATTCAGTTGACTGAAAAAACGCGTTTATTTCGGGCTAAAAAACACGTTTTGAAAAGTGTCATGTTACTGCCCCATAACTTACATGGGGTTGACCAAACTTGCAGAAACATGTTTATTTCTGCTGAAAAACACGTTTTGACACTTTCTGTACACTGGGGTTAAGGGCTGTGTGTGTGGGCTCTTCTTAGCCTTGCTGTTACAAGGAGATTCAGTTGTCTGAAAAAACGCGTTTATTTCGGGCTGAAAAACACGTTTTGAAAAGTGTGATGTTACTGCCCCATAACTTACATGGGGTTGACCAAACTTGCAGAAACATGTTTATTTCTGCTGAAAAACACTTTTTGACACTTTCTGTACACTGGGGTTAAGGGCTGAGTGTGTGGGGTCTTCTGAGCCTTGCTGTTACAAGGAGATTCAGTTGTCTGAAAAAACGCGTTTATTTCGGGCTGAAAAACACGTTTTGAAAAGTGTGATGTTACTGCCCCATAACTTACATGGGGTTGACCAAACTTGCAGAAACATGTTTATTTCTGCTGAAAAACACGTTTTGACACTTTCTGTATACTGGGGTTAAGGGCTGAGTGTGTGGGCTCTTCTGAGCCTTGCTGTTACAAGGAGATTCAGTTGTCTGAAAAAACGCGTTTATTTCGGGCTGAAAAACACGTTTTGAAAAGTGTGATGTTACTGCCCCATAACTTACATGGGGTTGACCAAACTTGCAGAAACATGTTTATTTCTGCTGAAAAACACGTTTTGACACTTTCTGTACACTGGGGTTAAGGGCTGAGTGTGTGGGCTCTTCTGAGCCTTGCTGTTACAAGGAGATTCAGTTGTCTGAAAAAACGTGTTTATTTCGGGCTGAAAAACACGTTTTGAAAAGTGTGATGTTACTGCCCCATAACTTACATGGGGTTGACCAAACTTGCAGAAACATGTTTATTTCTGCTGAAAAACACGTTTTGACACTTTCTGTACACTGGGGTTAAGGGCTGAGTGTGTGGGCTCTTCTGAGCCTTGCTGTTACAAGGAGATTCAGTTGTCTGAAAAAACGTGTTTATTTCGGGCTGAAAAACACGTTTTGAAAAGTGTGATGTTACTGCCCCATAACTTACATGGGGTTGACCAAACTTGCAGAAACATGTTTATTTCTGCTGAAAAACACGTTTTGACACTTTCTGTACACTGGGGTTAAGGGCTGAGTGTGTGGGCTCTTCTGAGCCTTGCTGTTACAAGGAGATTCAGTTGCCTGAAAAAACGCGTTTATTTCGGGCTGAAAAACACGTTTTGAAAAGTGTGATGTTACTGCCCCATAACTTACATGGGGTTGACCAAACTTGCAGAAACATGTTTATTTCTGCTGAAAAACACGTTTTGACACTTTCTGTACACTGGGGTTAAGGGCTGAGTGTGTGGGCTCTTCTTAGCCTTGCTGTTACAAGGAGATTCAGTTGACTGAAAAAACGCGTTTATTTCGGGCTAAAAAACACGTTTTGAAAAGTGTCATGTTACTGCCCCATAACTTACATGGGGTTGACCAAACTTGCAGAAACATGTTTATTTCTGCTGAAAAACACGTTTTGACACTTTCTGTACACTGGGGTTAAGGGCTGTGTGTGTGGGCTCTTCTTAGCCTTGCTGTTACAAGGAGATTCAGTTGTCTGAAAAAACGCGTTTATTTCGGGCTGAAAAACACGTTTTGAAAAGTGTGATGTTACTGCCCCATAACTTACATGGGGTTGACCAAACTTGCAGAAACATGTTTATTTCTGCTGAAAAACACTTTTTGACACTTTCTGTACACTGGGGTTAAGGGCTGAGTGTGTGGGCTCTTCTGAGCCTTGCTGTTACAAGGAGATTCAGTTGTCTGAAAAAACGCGTTTATTTCGGGCTGAAAAACACGTTTTGAAAAGTGTGATGTTACTGCCCCATAACTTACATGGGGTTGACCAAACTTGCAGAAACATGTTTATTTCTGCTGAAAAACACGTTTTGACACTTTCTGTATACTGGGGTTAAGGGCTGAGTGTGTGGGCTCTTCTGAGCCTTGCTGTTACAAGGAGATTCAGTTGTCTGAAAAAACGCGTTTATTTCGGGCTGAAAAACACGTTTTGAAAAGTGTGATGTTACTGCCCCATAACTTACATGGGGTTGACCAAACTTGCAGAAACATGTTTATTTCTGCTGAAAAACACGTTTTGACACTTTCTGTACACTGGGGTTAAGGGCTGAGTGTGTGGGCTCTTCTGAGCCTTGCTGTTACAAGGAGATTCAGTTGTCTGAAAAAACGTGTTTATTTCGGGCTGAAAAACACGTTTTGAAAAGTGTGATGTTACTGCCCCATAACTTACATGGGGTTGACCAAACTTGCAGAAACATGTTTATTTCTGCTGAAAAACACGTTTTGACACTTTCTGTACACTGGGGTTAAGGGCTGAGTGTGTGGGCTCTTCTGAGCCTTGCTGTTACAAGGAGATTCAGTTGTCTGAAAAAACGTGTTTATTTCGGGCTGAAAAACACGTTTTGAAAAGTGTGATGTTACTGCCCCATAACTTACATGGGGTTGACCAAACTTGCAGAAACATGTTTATTTCTGCTGAAAAACACGTTTTGACACTTTCTGTACACTGGGGTTAAGGGCTGTGTGTGTGGGCTCTTCTTAGCCTTGCTGTTACAAGGAGATTCAGTTGTCTGAAAAAACGCGTTTATTTCGGGCTGAAAAACACGTTTTGAAAAGTGTGATGTTACTGCCCCATAACTTACATGGGGTTGACCAAACTTGCAGAAACATGTTTATTTCTGCTGAAAAACACTTTTTGACACTTTCTGTACACTGGGGTTAAGGGCTGAGTGTGTGGGGTCTTCTGAGCCTTGCTGTTACAAGGAGATTCAGTTGTCTGAAAAAACGCGTTTATTTCGGGCTGAAAAACACGTTTTGAAAAGTGTGATGTTACTGCCCCATAACTTACATGGGGTTGACCAAACTTGCAGAAACATGTTTATTTCTGCTGAAAAACACGTTTTGACACTTTCTGTATACTGGGGTTAAGGGCTGAGTGTGTGGGCTCTTCTGAGCCTTGCTGTTACAAGGAGATTCAGTTGTCTGAAAAAACGCGTTTATTTCGGGCTGAAAAACACGTTTTGAAAAGTGTGATGTTACTGCCCCATAACTTACATGGGGTTGACCAAACTTGCAGAAACATGTTTATTTCTGCTGAAAAACACGTTTTGACACTTTCTGTACACTGGGGTTAAGGGCTGAGTGTGTGGGCTCTTCTGAGCCTTGCTGTTACAAGGAGATTCAGTTGTCTGAAAAAACGTGTTTATTTCGGGCTGAAAAACACGTTTTGAAAAGTGTGATGTTACTGCCCCATAACTTACATGGGGTTGACCAAACTTGCAGAAACATGTTTATTTCTGCTGAAAAACACGTTTTGACACTTTCTGTACACTGGGGTTAAGGGCTGAGTGTGTGGGCTCTTCTGAGCCTTGCTGTTACAAGGAGATTCAGTTGTCTGAAAAAACGTGTTTATTTCGGGCTGAAAAACACGTTTTGAAAATTGTGATGTTACTGCCCCATAACTTACATGGGGTTGACCAAACTTGCAGAAACATGTTTATTTCTGCTGAAAAACACGTTTTGACACTTTCTGTACACTGGGGTTAAGGGCTGAGTGTGTGGGCTCTTCTGAGCCTTGCTGTTACAAGGAGATTCAGTTGTCTGAAAAAACGCGTTTATTTCGGGCTGAAAAACACGTTTTGAAAAGTGTGATGTTACTGCCCCATAACTTACATGGGGTTGACCAAACTTGCAGAAACATGTTTATTTCTGCTGAAAAACACGTTTTGACACTTTCTGTACACTGGGGTTAAGGGCTGAGTGTGTGGGCTCTTCTTAGCCTTGCTGTTACAAGGAGATTCAGTTGACTGAAAAAACGCGTTTATTTCGGGCTAAAAAACACGTTTTGAAAAGTGTCATGTTACTGCCCCATAACTTACATGGGGTTGACCAAACTTGCAGAAACATGTTTATTTCTGCTGAAAAACACGTTTTGACACTTTCTGTACACTGGGGTTAAGGGCTGTGTGTGTGGGCTCTTCTTAGCCTTGCTGTTACAAGGAGATTCAGTTGTCTGAAAAAACGCGTTTATTTCGGGCTGAAAAACACGTTTTGAAAAGTGTGATGTTACTGCCCCATAACTTACATGGGGTTGACCAAACTTGCAGAAACATGTTTATTTCTGCTAAAAAACACGTTTTGACCCTTTCTGCACACTGGGGTTAAGGGCTGAGTGTGTGGGCACTTCTGAGCCTTGCTGTTACAAGGAGATTCAGTTGTCTGAAAAAACGCGTTTATTTCGGGCTGAAAAACACGTTTTGAAAAGTGTGATGTTACTGCCCCATAACTTACATGGGGTTGACCAAACTTGCAGAAACATGTTTATTTCTGCTGAAAAACACGTTTTGACACTTTCTGTACACTGGGGTTAAGGGCTGAGTGTGTGGGCTCTTCTTAGCCTTGCTGTTACAAGGAGATTCAGTTGACTGAAAAAACGCGTTTATTTCGGGCTAAAAAACACGTTTTGAAAAGTGTCATGTTACTGCCCCATAACTTACATGGGGTTGACCAAACTTGCAGAAACATGTTTATTTCTGCTGAAAAACACGTTTGACACTTTCTGTACACTGGGGTTAAGGGCTGAGTGTGTGGGCTCTTCTGAGCCTTGCTGTTACAAGGAGATTCAGTTGTCTGAAAAAACGCGTTTATTTCGGGCTGAAAAAACACGTTTTGAAAAGTGTGATGTTACTGCCCCATAACTTACATGGGGATGACCAAACTTGCAGAAACATGTTTATTTCTGCTAAAAAACACGTTTTTACCCTTTCTGCACACTGGGGTTAAGGGCTGAGTGTGTGGGCACTTCTGAGCCTTGCTGTTACAAGTAGATTCAGTTGCTGAAAAAACGCGTTTATTTCGGGCT
>NW_027168224.1:0-27500 GCF_040954835.1 Lepisosteus oculatus
TGCCAGATGGACATCTGGATTGCATTCCTAGGTGTCAGGAGTAAGTGACTCATATCTCACCTTGATCAACCAGTCAGGGACTGGTAGGGCAATGTAACCCATGTGGGACTCTGATGCCCATTAAACTTTCAGCCAATGACAAGCCAAAGTTCCTCCAGGTAAAAACAGGCAACAGAGAGCCTGGAGAACTTGAACTTGAACTTGAACTTTATTGCCATATGTAACCGGTACTGGTACAATGGAATTCTTACTTACAGAAAGTCTCTCGATTGTAAAACAAGTGTAAAAAACAAAACAAAGTGCAACCAGTGCATCAAGACAATGTACAAACAAACAATAGACAATGTGCAGGAGAACTAGTAGGACTATTCCAGTAGGAGAATTCTAAGGAGAATTCCAGGGGTGCAAGACAATTCCATGGCAGGACGGCCCAGGAGCAGAAGGCTCCCAAGGGCAGGACATTCTCACAGCACGCCTCCTGACCATCCTGAGACTCAGCCCGGACAACCACGGAACGGCCAGTGTGTCCGAGTGCCAGTACTTTCCTCTGTTCTAAGAGTCGAGAGTGGAGGTTGCCACGAGTAACCAGAGGATCCACCCGAGGTTAGCATCAGCAGCAAGCCTCGTGAACAGGTCGGAACTGTGGACAGCTGAATCACTAATCAGAACAAGCGCTTCATCAGGAACGAACCGGTCCTCTTCCTGACCTGCTGGGACCCACAGTCATCTTTTCTCCTGTGCATAAACTTTGCTAGTTAAAGCCAACACTAACTAGCCGGTCAGTGAGCATCAGCAGCGCACTGTCGCAAACCGCACAGCACAACCTGGCACCAAGCCAGACAGCGCGGATTGGACAGCAACAAGCCTGCAACTGCTTCTTTGAGTCCGCAGGAGATCTGAATCCCCAGAGATTGGATGAGTATTCAACTTCAATGCATTACAGCTCGAGAATTCAATTGTCATCCCAACCAGTTGATACCAATTTAATTCCTAAGAGTTATGTACTTGTTTTGAGTATCCAATGTAGAAGTTATAACCAAGTTCATTTACAAAACGGTCTAAATGAATGATATACTGAACATATGTCCTCTTGATATATGTAACTCTTTGTAACTGACTGAATATATACCTTTTGTATTCTGATAAACCTCTTGATAAGATCTGTTTGGTTTACATGCATATTCTATGTATTAATAAATGTATCCTCGTGTATTAGTACCTATGTGTGTGCGTTGTTTGAGTTATATCGCATGGTTGGATTCTAAGGCCATCCAAAGAATCATTTTATGATTTACTGCTACAATTAATAATTGTCCCAGTTAATGCCCAAACCCTACAGAACTGGTGCCTTCAGAGAGCACGCAACAATCTATACAAGTACGATTCTAGAAATGCTGACCAGATTACGTTTTAAGAAGGAACTGTGCCTCAGGTTCCGCCGAGATCTTAACTCGGATGGCAGGATTCAGAGCCCGGAGTGTGGACTGATGGCGCACGGAGGGTCCACATACTGTGGATCCCGCAGTGATCTTCCGCGTGTTCAAACCGCCAGCGTGTGACTCCCCTGTCCCCGTGACCTCATTACTCTGCTCTCGCCTCTGTGCAGCCGAGCCCGACTCATGGTAAAGTGGAAAAAAATATGCCCTCAACGTGAGATTTACTCTGGAGCGAGGATAGATGTTACCTTTTTATCGTTGAACAGGATGTATGTGATGTGGCAACTAGGTTCAATTTTGATTCCTGCGGCGATTCCTGTGTCTACCACTAATGTAAGAGCTATTTCAAGTGTGGTGTGGTGCGGCTTTTCAAATGCTCAACAGGATGACTTCGCATGCACGCGTGCTTTCATGCAGTCGTTTGTGAAACCATGTCTGCTTACGTGCAAACGGGCGTGGTTTCATGTATGCAAAAAACTTTCCTGGGCTTTTCTGAAGCACATAAAATTATTTGGAGATATACATTTGTCTTGTTTTCCTCTTAGGCTCTAGAATTGATAACTTTTTTTTCATTTTTGGCCTTTTTCTTCGTTTTCCAGAAAGTGGTTGCAAGCCCAATATCATGCGAAGAAACATCAGGATTCGGGGATCAGTCAATGGATTTTGTTCAAAGTTGGATTGTTGCTCTCTGTGGACCAAGAGATGTTGTTCTATAATGTTTTTTTTTTCAAATTTAAAAATATCATTTTTTCATGGAGCTTTGAAGGGGATGGATTCACCTTATGATCATTTCTGAAACTGGCAAATGAGTGTCTGCTACAATATGATTGCTACATATCTGCATTTGTTGGTTTTTAAGGAGTAAGAGTGCAAGGGGTTTAAACCTGCGATCCAGTGTGTTGAAGTATTTCACAACACTACCCATAGCACATCTGGAAATAAATCCTCATAATGATTATTGCCCTGGGGATGTACCAAAAAATCAGTGAGCATATATATATATATCACTGTGTTGAAGCTAGAGACACAGAATAACTGCAAACACATCCTAAATACAGTGTTCCTGCACCTTTGACCTCATCCAGAATGTATCGTTTTTTTAAAGGGATTGCTGTCAGAATGCACAACTGAATCCCAAACAGAATCTCTAGTCAAATATGATCATTTGTGAAACAGGCAAATGAGTCTCTCAGGTGCCCATTGCTCATTTTCAGACACATTTATGCAATACTTTCACCATGCGTTGAGCAATAGGGATTAAAGATACCAGAGGTAAGGTTTAAAAGTGATTCTGAGGTGCAACACATCAGCGATACAGCTAGGCATCTGAAATGCGGGGTTTGAGAGCCCTTCAGGGAACACCGTACCCTAAAGGTACCAGAAGTCCACTTGTATAAGCATTAAGTCACTGTCACCCCTGTTACAATGTGATTGCTACATATCTTCATTTCTTTGGTTTTGAAAGGAGTAAGAGTGCAGGGGGTCTAAATCTGCGATCCAGTGTGTTGAAGTATTTCACAACACTACCTCTAGCCCGTCTGGAAATAAATCCTCATTCTGATTGTTGCCCTGGGCATGTACCAATAAATCACTGAGCATATATATATATAGCACTGTGTTGAAGCTAGAGACCTGTATGTAATAATATGATGCTAAAATGTTATTTTCAGATATATTAATGTAATAAATGATTGCTTATGCTTTATAAACAAATCTAATTAAAATAAAAGCTTAAGTTTTGTATTTATCTTGTACCATAGAACATGATTTTCTTTGTATTTCAATCCCACAAAGTGTCCAAATGACGCACTACATGATATAAGGAAGATTATCACATGCATATCGGTATTATCTTTCTTACGAAAATGCATTCCTTTCATTACCTTTTACTTTTTAAAATGAACTCAAATTGTGTATAATGTAATAATTTAAGTAGAATAGATTCTAATAATATAATGATCCAGTGTGTTGCACTACTTCAATGCTTCACTGCTCTATGCCATCTGGAAATAAATCCTCAGACTGCTTACTGCCCTGGGCATGTACCAATAAATTACAGGAGCACATCTATATATCACTGCGTTGAAGCAGGGGACACACAATCACTGCAAACACATCCTAAATACAGTGTTCCAGCACCACTGACCTCATCCAGAACGTATCATTTCTTGAAAGGGATTGCTGTCCGAATGCACATCTGAATCCCAAACAGAATCTCTAGTAAAATACGATCATTTGTGAAACAGGTAAATGACTGTCTCAGGGGCCCATTCCTCATTTTCAAGACACATGTATGCAGTACGTACACCATGAATTGAGCAATAGGGATTAAAGACACCACAGGTAAGGTTAGAAGTCATTCTGACTATATTCTAAAATATTGGACTCATATTCTTATGATGGCAGACATGATCCTGCGTGTAAAACCGGGGTTAATGGACATTATATGACTGTCAATTCTGTTTTGTTTTGGAGACTCTTGGCTGCCTATGTGGTACAGTGCAGCGTGAAGGAAACATTTTCCAAAACTGTGTCAGCTCAAAAGTTGTAAGAGAACCTCTCCAGCTGCTTTAACTCTCTTCATTTTTGTCATTTAATTGTCTGTCGGCACTATGTGGCAGTGTTGCATGACAACCCATCTCACCACGGAAAGGGACCTAACAGCTTTGGTAAGAGAGGAGAAATTGACCTGGCCCGTACAGGGCTCGAACCCACAACCTTGGCGTCACTAGCACCACACTCTAACCCACTGAGCTAACCGGCCTCACGACAGTGGTCCTCTCTGTGCTGCAAAAAATCGAACTCAGGGAATTTCTTTTGTCCTCCTTTGAATAGAAAGCTGTGTAATTCAGTGTATGGGCTTTCTCATGCAGTTTTTATGGTTCTTGTAACCCAAATCCTACACTGGCCTGAAGTGCCCCCCCATTTCACAGCATTTTTCAGCTGATTTAAAATGTACCTAAAGGAGGAGCATTATTGAAGACCATCAATTACCAAGAGCTTTTGTCAAAGGTTTTGGTGGTCATTTTTAATGACCACAGAGCGCTGTGACCTCGGTTTTACATCTCATCCAAAGGACGGCACCCTTTTACAACACAGCGTCTCCGTCACTATGCTGGGGCATTGGGACCCGCACAGACCTCAGGGTGAGGGCCCCCCGCCGGCACTGTTACGTCCCAGTGTGTGTTCTGTGTGTTTTTCTGTTATGTCCACACTGCTGACCCTTGATTGTTCTCCCTTCCCCATTGGCCAACCATCACACCACTGTTTCAATATGATGTCATCATTAATTAGCCTTCAGCCAATCAGAACACATTTTATTCACTATATAACATGGAGGCTTTCAGAAAGAAAAGGCCTTTCGTTTGACTTCGGTCCCGTTCGGTTTTGGTTTTCGCTTCGCTTCGCTTCGCTTCGCTTCTTGTTATTGCTTTGGCTTCGTTTGTTGGTTTGTTTTGCTTTGTGTTTGTGTATTTTCGTATAGCTTCGGCTTTGTTGTTTTGTTGGTTTTACGTTAGTTTCTTTGTACTTTCGTTTGTTTGTGTGTTCATCCTTGATTTGTCTTTACCTTGCCCAAGTGTTACATGTTCAACTTATGTGTTCTTTTGTACCCTGTCCTGTTGATAACTCTTGTTTTTCCTTATTTGTATTCCTGGTTCACTTGTGTTTTTGTGTGAACTTTTGTATATAAGGTTAGTTTAGGTTGTTGGGTACACTTACACACTTAGTTAATTTTGTATTAGTACACTAGTTTAGTACGGGTGAGTGCCATTTGTCTTGTATGGTTTTGGGTAGTCAGTGCAGGTTAACTAGGGTGTTGAAGACGCAGAAGACCGTGTGTTTCTGGTTTTCTTTTGTAGTCAGATTAGCTTTCCCTCACTGTCCTAGCCAGCTCCATTTTGTTTGTTATTTTCTTTTCTTTGGCACCACTCTAGTTCCTTACCCTTATCACGCTTCCTAGTCCCTCACCAAAACCCATCTGCTTCCAAAAGACTTATCCTAAATGTTACACCCCTTTCCCCCTAGACACTTGGGGTTGTAACATTATTGGGGGCTCGTCCGGGATATCAAATTCCCGTCCTAAGGATTTTTTTTTGTGTTGCAGAATTTTGGTGTTGGTACAGGATTTTGATTTGTGGATTGTGTTTTGGCAAGGTACTGTAGTTATGGCTACTTTTGATTTGCGAAAGTTTGTGGAGGAACCTTCCTTTGAGCAGCTGGATAAGTGTAGGAAGGACGAATTGCTCCAAATTGCTGATTACTTCCAGATTCAGGTTTCGACGCAAGTTCTTAAAAGGGACGTCAAGAGAGCTGTGATGGATAGGTTGGTAGAGTTAGAGGTCATTGCATTAACGAGCAGGTACGCCGGTTCTCCTGGGGCTGGTGCTAAACCTGCTATGGTGGTGGAAGAACAGGACGAGGTGCAGGGGGTGGCTGAAGACTTAGTGGAGGCTGAGGTCAAGGCCACCTTGCCTCCCTTTGAACCGTTCTCTCCGGTCTCCGCCGGGTCAAAAAGCGACACTCGCCTGAAAGTTCATTTGGCCCGCTTGCACATGGAGGCGCAGGAAAAAGCCCAAGTGCGCCAGGCAGAATTTGAATTGCGCCTTGCAATTCGTAAGATGGAGATTGAGGCGGAGAAAGAGGTTAAGCTCCGACAGCTTGAGCTAGAAGCACGAAAGAATGCTCCTGCTGTGCAGCCAACCCACTCCGAGGCCTCTAGCGTGTCTCCTTTGCAAGATCCACTCTCTACCACCTTTGATGTAAGTAAGCACATTGCTTTAGTTCCTCTGTTTAGGGAGACGGAAGTTGATTCGTACTTTGGTGCATTCGAGCGAATTGCCACATCACTTCGTTGGCCTAAGGAGGTTTGGTCACTGCTTTTGCAGTGTAGATTAGTGGGCAAAGCTCAGGAAGTTTGTTCTACACTTTCTTTAGAAGAAAGTTTGAATTACAATACTGTGAAAGCTGCTATCTTACGGGCTTATGAATTGGTTCCTGAGGCTTATAGACAACGCTTCAGAAATCATCGTAAAGTGTCAGACCAGACATTTGTTGAATTTGCTAGAGAGAAGGGCACTCTCTTTGATAAATGGGTTGTAGCCAGTAAAGTGAGTGACTTTAACTCATTGCGTGAGTTAATGCTCTTAGAGGAATTTAAGAACTGTTTGCCTGAACGCATTGTTGTGTATTTGAATGAGCAAAAAGTAACTACTTTATCGCAAGTCGCTGTTTTGGCAGATGAGTTCGTGCTCACTCATAAGAATGTTTTCATGTCTGTGCGTGCGGAGAAGACTTTGTCTACTCTAAGTTCCCAGTCTCAGTCTCCCCCAGTAAAAACTAGTTCCTCACGTCTTAAAGAGGAGCGTGAATGTTTTTATTGTCACAAGAGAGGTCATATAATTGCAGATTGTTTGGCCCTAAAACATAAGCAGCAGCAACAGCAACATCCTAAGAGTGCTGGGTTTGTTAAGACTGTTTCCCGTTCTGCTATTCCTTTGTCTAGTGAAAACAGTCTCCCTGACCCTAGTTATGATTAGTTATTTTTTTTCACTTTACCGTGAATCGGGCTCGGCTGCACAGAGGAGAGAGGACAGGTGACAGGGGAGTCACACGCTGGCGGTTTGAATACGCGGAAGATCACTGAGGGATCCACAGTATATGGACCCTCCGTGCGCCATCAGTCCACACTCCGGACTCTGAATCCTGCCATCCGAGTTAAGATCTCGGCAGAACCTGAGGCGCAGTTCCTTCTTAAAACGTAATCTGGTGAGCATTTCTAGAATCGTACTTGTATAGATGCAGCCTTTAATGTGTTGCTAGGTTAAAATTGATGATTTCTTGAACTTCAGTAGGCAACTGCCCTCTTGATTTCGGATTTAATTTCTTTATTACAGGGGCGCTTTTATGAAGACAGAGTCATGTTCAGGTACTTTGCTTGATGGAGGAAGCTCATTTCGGACTCTGTGATCTGCTCACCTGGAAAGGTCTGCTGTACTACTATAAGAGAGAAGTAGAGTCTGGAAGAAGGGACAATTTTATGATGCTTTGGAAGATAATGTTTTTTTTTTTCTTTGAAATCGAAATGAATCAGAATATCAGTGCAAAAGACAAACTCTTGGTTTGGTTTAAAGAGATATGGTTTTAAAACAGACAAAATGTAGAAAACAGGTGTTTCTCACTTTTGGAAAAGAATGGACCGGGGGTAATATTTTACTAGTTGCAGTGCTGATCTCACTGGGTTACAGTCCTGCAGTATCACACCAGGGCCAGTGGCGCAATGGATAACGCGTCTGACTACGGATCAGGAGATTGCAGGTTCGACTCCTGCCTGGCTCGGGTTGTTTTTAAAAGCATCGGGCTACTCCCTAAGCAGTCTGTGCTACTTACTGCATTGTAATCGTACCCAGTAAGAGATTTCCTTCATGTAAATGAACTGCACCTGACAGCATTAGAAAAACACCTGGGCTCAGTACGGTGCTGAGAGCTCAGCGTTGCTGTTGTTCTAATTAGCACGCACTGCATCGGCTATGAGCCCGAACTTTTCAAATATTCCGATCAGTTAGTCAACACGTAGTCCACATGAACGGTAGAAATATTCTCGTCTGTCTCTTGTTTGTATAGAACTGAATGTCCCTGACAATGTACTGTTAGTTTTAATTGAAGAACGGCATTTGTGTTCAAATATACCAGACAAGTTACCGGGGTAAAGTTAGCTTGAAGTTCGAAAACGATTTTGGCACGCCTGTAGCGCTTTCACGAAATCTCTTAGAGTTACAAAAACACTTGCTTTGTGTATAAAATACATTGTGGATGCTTTCTCAGCCTTTACTTTTTCGTTTTTATGACATTTTTTTGACCAAGCACGAATATGCTTTTGTCCATATCTCCGCAATGGAAGCACAGAACGCCTTCAAACCAAAAGCATTTTAAAGACCACGACTTGTGGATATTTCCACAGCCTTTACATCAATCTATCGGTGAGCTAATTATCTTTTTTTAAACCTCCGGTTTTTCATCGATGCGTAATTACGCACGAACTGGAACCCGGGGGACCGCTGTGTGCACACGTTCACAAAGCGAGAAATACTGTTCAATACGGCTTCATGCGAAAAACCCGTATACTGTATGACCATAGGAAGCAGAACAGCGCGGTCTCCCATTACCCAGACTGTAAGCACGGGAATAAAGCTTTGTTTGATTTCTGAAACCCTTCCTTTACGTCCTGTTTTCATTCAGGTAAGGGTCAACTATATTCACAATACTACTGACAGCAGGAAGATTAAAATATTCTTTACTCAGCAGCTTATTAAAAACAGCTCCCATGATGTTCAAACCGATTTTTTACACAGAACACTGACACAGCTTTGTGTTCTGAAACTCTTTTTCTCTTGCTTTTATTTAATGTGGCACAATGCACTGGTTCACAAACCAATAGCATTTAAACCACAGCACCCACAATGCTGCAGGTAAGTGTTTTGCACACTAAGCAGGTCATCTGACTATTCCCAGCTTTGTTTTGGGTTATGGAACCTTTATTTTTTTATGATTTTCTGAAGATAACACTACAGGTGGGATGGGTGGGTTGTCTTCATGGCTCAATAGCATTTCAAATACAGCACCCACACTGCTGAAACCAAGTGTTTTACACACCAGACAGGCCCCCGAACCTCATACAACCTTGCTGTGGCTGTGGCCCCTTTCTTTAATTTTTTTATGATTTTCTGAAGATAACACTACAGGTAATACACTGGGACAGGTGGGTCGTCTTCATGGCTCAATAGCATTTCAAATACAGCACCCACTCTGCTGAAACCAAGTGTTTTACACACCAGACAGGCCCCCAAACCTCATACAACCTTACTGTGGCTGTGGCCCCTTTCTTTATTTTGTAATGATTTTCTGAAGATAACACTACAGGTAATACACTGGGACGGGTGGGTCGTCTTCATGGCTCAATTGCATTTCAAATACAGCACCCACTCTGCTGAAACCAAGTGTTTTACACACCAGACAGGCCCCCAAACCTCATACAACCTTACTGTGGCTGTGGCCCCTTTCTTTATTTTGTAATGATTTTCTGAAGATAACACTACAGGTAATACACTGGGACGGGTGGGTCGTCTTCATGGCTCAATAGCATTTCAAATACAACAGCCACACTGCTGAAACCAGGTGTTTTACACACCAGACAGCCCCCAGAACCTTATACAACCTTGCTGTGGTTGTGGCCCCTTTCTTTATTTTTTTATGAGTTTTTCAATATGGCACCATTAGACAGGCGGTACATGGGGATAGTACATCGTGCTCTTCACGAGTCAATAGCTCTTCAAGCACAACAGCCACAGTGCTGCAACCAGGTGTTTTACACACCAGACAGCTCCCCTAACCTTATACAACCTCGCTTTGAGTTGTTTAACATTTCTTTCAAATCACTTGGGTTCATCAATCATTTGATCATTTTTCAGCGTGGAATAAACCTATTACTTGTTCCTTGGAGATTACCATCTGCTGATAAGATATGATCGCTATATTGACCATATACAATTTCTTGCATAAGGAATTCATATTTTGCATACACCGATCCCCCCGGAGTCCCAAGTGATTCTGGTTTTGGAAAGCTAAAGGACAATGAGCTTCACGATACCAGGGGGACAGTGGGTGGTCAAGTCTCCCCTAAACAATGGATCTTGTCAGATTATGATGTCAGTGCATTTAATAAATGTTGTTGAACTCTCTTTAGCCCAAATACAGAGGAGCCCAGACCCAGAATGTTACTGACAGAGAGTGATCTCATTATGTGTGTTTGGATTTTAACAACTATTTTTATTGTTTGCTAGAACCAAAACAATCTATGTTAGACATTTTCATCTTCAGCCAAAAATACAAACCTGTCTACGTAGTGTGGTGCAGGTTCTTGTCCCATCCTGCTCTTGGTCCAGGTTGGAGGGTTGCACCGATTCTGAATCTTGTTAGCTGGTATGGATGGGTTTGGGGGTGTTGATACCAGAGTGGTCCAGGAGGGGGATTCAGGTGTCTCGGGGGCATTCTTGTTTTTCTATGAGTTCAGGTTGATTCTGTTGGTTCTGTCATGAATCTCCCTCACGCAGGCAAGCGCTCCCGCATTCCCTCGAGCTCTCCCCATACCAAACGTGCACATGTCAATCAGTCCTCTACTTAAACCCTCATCTGTTCCCCGGTCATTGCTCACGATTGAGATTCTGTCCCGGAGCTTACCTACTAACTACGCTTTTGCCTTACTATGACTTCTCCCCTGGACCTCGACCCCGCTTTTCCGACAACTGCTTTAGCCACTCGATTTTGTACCTTCGCCTGTTTTACGCTTTCTCAGATCCTGACCCCAGCCTGTCTCTTCATTTACGCCTCTGCCTACCGACGCAACTTCTACGCCTTCCCGGACTCGGGCCCCTGCCTGTTTACTCCGACTACGCCTGCGTCTTGGGCCAACCCTACCAAGGGCACCGCATTGGATCCCTATCCTCAGCAGTCAGCCCCTGCGTGACAGGTTCTGAGTGTCTTGGTTACATCCGTTTGTGTGTATAGATGAAAAAGCTATTGAAGAGCACCCCCACACCCCCCACCCGTCTTGGTGGAAGTTGCCATGTTCAAAAAATCCTAAAAAGATAATTAAAGTTGCACACAACAAAGCATGACTGTGAAAGGTCAGGAGGCCTGCCTAGTGAGCACAACACTTGATTACAGTCAAAAAAAACATTAAAAAATAAAGAAATGTTCCACAACTCAAAGCGAGGTTGTATAAGGTTAGGGGAAATGTCTGGTGTAAAACACCTGGTTGCAGCACTGTGGCTGTTGTGCTTGAAGAGCTATTGACTCATGAATAGCACCCCCCAATCCCCATGTACCGCCTGTCTAATGGTGCCATATTGAAAAACTAAAATTCTTATTAAAAAAATAAATAAAGGGGCCACAACCACAGAAAGGTTGTATAAGGTTAGGGGACCTGTGTGGTGTGTAAAACACTTGGTTTCAGCAGTGTGGTTGTTGTATTTGAAATGCTATTGAGCCATGAAGACTACCCACCTATCGCACTGTGTTACCTGTAGTGTTATCTTCAGAAAATCATAAAAAAATAAAGAAAGGGGCCACAGCCACAGCAAGGTTGTACGAGGTTCTTGGGCCTGTCTGGTGTGTAAAACACTTGGTTTCAGCAGTGTGGGTGCTGTATTTGAAATGCTATTGAGCCATGAAGACGACCCACCTGTCCCAGTGTATTACCCGTAGTGTTATCTTCAAAAAATCATAAAAAATTAAAGAAAGGGGCCACAGCCACAGCAAGGTTATATAAAGTTAGGGGGCCTGTCTGGTGTGTAAAACACTTGGTTTCAACAGTGTGGGTGCTGTATTTGAAATGCTATTGAGCCATGAAGACGACCCACCTATCCCAGTGTATTACCTGTAGTGTTATCTTCAGAAAATCATAAAAAATTAAAGAAAGGGGCCACAGCCACAGCAAGGTTGTACGAGGTCCGGGGGCCTGTCTGGTGTGTAAAACACTTGGTTTCAGCAGTGTGGGTGCTGTATTTGAAATGCTATTGAGCCATGAAGACGACCCACCTGTCCCAGTGTATTACCCGTAGTGTTATCTTCAAAAAATCATAAAAAATTAAAGAAAGGGGCCACAGCCACAGCAAGGTTATATAAAGTTAGGGGGCCTGTCTGGTGTGTAAAACACTTGGTTTCAACAGTGTGGGTGCTGTATTTGAAATGCTATTGAGCCATGAAGATGACCCACCTATCCCAGTGTATTACCTGTAGTGTTATCTTCAGAAAATCCTAAAAAATATAAAGAAAGGTTCCACAACCCAAAACAAAGCTGGGAAAAGTCAGAGGACCTGCTTAGTGTGCAAAACACTTGCTGCATTGTGGGTGCTGTGGTTTAAATGCTATTGGTTTGTGAACAGAATACCCCTATCCCAATGCATTGTGCCATATTAAATAAAAGCATGACAAAAAGAGATTCAGAATGCAAAGCTGTGTCAGTGTTCTGTGTAAAAAATCGGTTTGAACATCATGGGAGCTGTTTTTAATAAGCTGCTGAGAAAAGAATATTTTAATCTTCCTGCTGTCAGTAGTATTGTGAATATAGTTGACCCTTACCTGAATGAAAACAGGGCGTAAAGGAAGGGTTTCAGAAATCAAACAAAGCTTTATTCCCGTGCTTACAGTCTGGGTAATGGGAGACCGCGCTGTTCTGCTTCCTATGGTCATATACGGGTTTTTCGCATGAAGCCGTATTGAACAGTATTTCTCGCGTTGTGAACGTGTGCACACAGCGGTCCCCCGGGTTCCAGTTCGTGCGTAATTACGCATCGATGAAAAACCGGAGGTTTAAAAAAAGATAATTAGCTCACTGATAGTTTGATGTAAAGGCTGTGGAAATATCCACAAGTCGTGGTCTTTAAAATGCATTTGGTTTGACGGCGTTCTGTGCTTCCATTGCGAAGATATGGACAAAAGAATATTCGTGCATGGTCAAAAAAATGTCATAAAATCGAAAAAGTAAAGGCTGAGAAAGCATCCACAATGTATTTTATACACAAAACAAGCATTCTCGCAACTCTAAGAGGTTTCGTGAAAGCGCTACAGGCGTGCCAAAATCGTTTTCGAACTTCGAGCTAACTTTACCCCGGTCTTCGTCATTGTTCTGTCATCTTTTATTTAAAGGGTTGTATTTCTGCTGCTGAAAATAAGCAACGGTTTTCTCACAACGCCCTTTGTTCCCAACGGAGCCCTTGTCTGTCATGAAATTCTTCAAAACCTCAAGCTAGAAGAAGAAGAAGACGACAAATATGAAGCGTTATAGCAACGACATGCCATGAGACGATCGATAACGATTTCCATAGAATCCCCGCGGTTGCTTGGCAACCGTCAGCTTTGCGCAGTGGCAGTATCGTAGCCTGTGAGGTTTAGCCGAGGCGCGATTATTGCTAGTTGAAAACTTTTCCCAATACCCCGCTTCCGCCGGTTTGCAATACAATCGGCGAAAGCAATTTTTGACAGTCTCGTCAGAGACTGAGCAAGGTGTTTAAAGACAGATTTGGTCATGGTGATATCATGGTAGAAAGAAACGAGCTTGTTACGTGTCAACAGAAACGCTCTTTAGCTCTTTCAGCTTTATGCAGAGAACAGCGTCTGTCGAGATTACTTTTGTGTCAGCGCGAAACGCCGTGTGCTGTCAGTTTGATTTCATATTGCTCGTAGCGGCGCCTGGCTTTTGTCTGTCAAACGTTAGGTTGCGCTTCTTCATGCTGCATCGTCGGCATGAGTGGAGCATTTTAAACGTCTGTACTTACTGCGCCCCATAAGAAATCGTTTGTCCCTGTTCAAAAGAGATTGTGCGATGTCCTGCAGCGTTCGCAAAGCAAACCTTTGACAGTTTGAAAAGAGGAATTTATTCTGCTTCCTGTGCGTGCAGTAGTTACAAAGTTGAACGTCTTTACACGATCTGCTGCAGTTTTCAGTGGGTGGGCTTTGTCAAATGGCTTGGAAAAACGCACTGTGTTTCGGCTCGGGAAACATCATGAGCAGTGTCCTGCATGTTTTCTGTGTATAGCTGTCTTTTAACGCGTACAGAATTCATTCGAAATCATTGTTTTCTCCAATTAACAAGGGTCCCTTTTTGAACCTGCCAGAAGCATTCTTTCAATGTAACAGATTTACTCCGGGGAAGGGCAGCATGACATTGAGAGTAGCTCAAGCTTTCAGCACCTTTATCTGACTGCATGTATGCAGACACTGCTCAGAATCCCCTGTAAGATTCTCCTTCAATTCCGTTTTGCAGTGCTTTAGCTCTTTCAAAAGGCTTCACTTTGCTAGTCACAATCCAAGGCTCATGACAGCATTTGAAAACATTTGCAACTGCATTGGCCGGGAATCGAACCTGGGTCAACTGCTTTGAAGGCAGCTATGCGCAACACTGGCTCGCTCCAGAGTAAATTTCACGTCGAGGGCATATTTTTTTCCATTTTACCGTGAGTCGGGCTCAGCTGCACAGAGGAGAGAGCAGAGCAATGAGGTCACGGGGAAGAAGGGACAATTTTATGATGCTTTGGAAGATAATGTTTTTTTTTTCTTATACTGAAAATGAAAGGTAGTTGTTTCTATATGGACTCAGTCTTTGGAATTTGTATATATATATTTCAGTGATCCCTCAGCCATTCCTTCTGTATTGTAATTCAATTTCTCTTTTAAAATTCCTTCCCCACTTCTAGGACCTGCAGTTGCTGAACTCCACAATGGCTTCTATTGGAAAGTCTGTGACTGAGACCAAGTAAGTGCTCACTTTTTTATGAAACCATTATTTATTTTGGAGCAATGAGCAATTCTTATATAAATGCAATAAAATCATTATGCTCAAACTATGAGAGAGAAAATTAAGGATAATTTAAGAAATCAGTCTTAGCTTGTTTCTATACACAGATGGTATTATTTATTTTCAAAGGAAACCCGCGAGGATTCCCCTGGTGTGCAAGATGTGCCTGAATACTCTTGATCAGCTTCCTGCTCACTTGAAGAGGGCGTGTATGAAGCACGCCACGGCAGAAGAGATCAGGATGGCCTCTCAACAGGCGAGGGAGGACATGATGAATCACCTGAAGAATGGGGTCATCGTGGATTACCACAGAATAGAGATCGTGTCTGGTGAGGCAAACAGGATAGTGGTTGTAAGACTGCTAGAGTCCTTGGGCCTTTTTGTACATGGGAAGCCTGAAGACACATTGGCAAGGTGAGATATTTTTAATCTGTAAGGCTTCTGTAGTTTCTTTTTGAAATCATTGTTACAACATATTATGTAAAAGCATGTTGAAAAGAATATACCTGCATTCCAGCGGCCCTGAGCAAGAGGCCGCTGTCCAGGAGGAAGAGATGCCAGAGGCTGCTCTAGAAACTGAAACAGAAGCGGATAAGGAAAGGGAAGATATGAGCTCTGAAGAACTCTATCAGCAGTAAGACTTTTTATTTTTCAGATGTATCTATTTTTTACTAAAATTCTAATTTGTCTTATAGGTATAAAATGTTTAAACCGGTGTTTTATATCCTTACAGGCCCTGAGTAGTTAAAAAGTATCAGCAGGCCGGAAGAGAGTGGCCCAAGCTGGACTCTATAGAAAGCACTCCCTGGATGCTCCTCTCCTGATTGGATTCAAACAGTACCTTACCAAGGATCTGGGAGTGGCAAATTATTCTCAGGAGGTATTTATTTTTTAAAGGCATTTAAAATTAAGTAATGGTATCTTCATTGTAAATGTTTTTATTTCTTAGCTTAAAATTCACCCATGTGAAATGATGTCAGCCATAAACATCATGACTCTATATTTCCTACCTGAATCTATTCTACTTAAATTATTACATTATACACAATTTGAGTTCATTTTAAAAAGTAAAAGGTAATGAAAGGAATGCATTTTCATAAGAAAGATAATACCGATATGCATGTGATAATCTTCCTTATATCATGTAGTGCATCATTTGGACACTTTGTGGGCTTCAAATACAAAGAAAATCATGTTCTATGGTACAAGATAAATACAAAACTTAAGCTTTTATTTTAATTAGATTTGTTTATAAAGCATAAGCAATCATTTATTACATCGCTTCTTGAATTAAATCTTTTGACAAGAGGTAAGACTTCTATTTTACATTTAAACCCATGTTTAGCTGCGTTTTTTAGATTTAACTGAACCAATTTCTGTGTGTGATAATGTCCTTGAATTCTGACATCACACTAAATTACATGATATAAAACAGCTAATGTTTCTAGAGATAAAGTTTCTGGGATGCTTCTAATTACTTTTTATTACCAGGGACAGTTTAATTCACCTTGTACAGTACTGAAAGACCAAGATGCTTTTTTAAAGTTATTTAACATTTTATAGAACTTTTTCTACTATGGCAACATGATGAGCTTGGTGAAACTTGGAAAAATACTGCTTGGCCACTTATCTTAAGATAAAGATAGGATAAAGGTTTATCTTTTGCACCTACCTGACCCCCAGGGAAGGCCAATGCTTTCTAAGTTGATGGTTCCCTACAGTAGACTGTACCTTATCTTCAAAGGTAATGTATATTGACCCAAATCAGTTTTGGAATCCAATCTACTGCCGAGATGGAGCACATCCTTTTTTCAGGATTTTAGCATCATACGTTTGGTATATTTAGTCCCTAATGATGAAAGAAATGATCATAGAACATGACATCTAACCTTACCTGTGGTGTCTTTAATCCCTATTGCTCAATGCATGGTGTACGTACTGCATACATGTGTCTTGAGAATGAGGAATGGGCCCCTGAGACAGTCATTTACCTGTTTCACAAATGATCGTATTTTACTAGAGATTCTGTTTGGGATTCAGATGTGCATTCGGACAGCAATCCCTTTCAAGAAATGATACGTTCTGGATGAGGTCAAAGGTGCTGGAACACTGTATTTAGGATGTGTTTGCAGAGACTATGTGTCTCCTGCTTCAACGCAGTGATAAATAGATGTGCTCCTGTAATTCATTGGTACATGCCCAGGGCAGTAAGCAGTCTGAGGATTTATTTCCAGACGGCATAGAGCAGTGAAGTAGTGTAGTAGAGCAACACACTGGATCATTTTATTATTAGAATCTATTCTACTTAAATTATTACATTATACACAACTTGAGTTCATTTTAAAAAGTAAAAGATAATGAAAGGAATGCATTTTCATAAGAAAGATAATACTGATATGCATGTGATAATCTTCTTTATATCATGTAGTGCGTCATTTGGACACTTTGTGGGCTTGAAATACAAAGAAAATCATGTTCTATGGTACAAGATAAATACAAAACTTTAGCTTTTATTTTAATTAGATTTGTTTATAAAGCATAAGCAATCATTTATTACATTAATATATGTGAAAATAACATTTTAGCATCATATTATTACATACAGGTCTCTAGCTTCAACACAGTGATATATATATGCTCAGTGATTTATTGGTACATGCCCAGGTCAATAATCAGAATGAGGATTTATTTCCAGACGGGCTACAGGTAGTGTTGTGAAATACTTCAACACACTGGATCGCAGATTTAGACCCCCTGCACTCTTACTACTTAAAAACCAAAGAAATGAAGATATGTAGCAATCACATTGTAACAGGGGTGACAGTGACTTAATGCTTATACTAGTGGACTTCTGGTACCTTTAGGGTAAGGTGTTCCCTGAAGGGCTCTCAAACCCCGCATTTCAGATGCCTAGCTGTATCGCTGATGTGTTGCACCTCAGAATCACTTTTAAACCTTACCTCTGGTATCTTTAATCCCTATTGCTCAACGCATGGTGAAAGTATTGCATAAATGTGTCTGAAAATGAGCAATGGGCACCTGAGAGACTCATTTGCCTGTTTCACAAATGATCATATTTGACTAGAGATTCTGTTTGGGATTCAGTTGTGCATTCTGACAGCAATCCCTTTCAAAAAACGATACATTCTGGATGAGGTCAAAGGTGCAGGAACACTGTATTTAGGATGTGTTTGCACTTATGAGGATTTATTTCCAGATGTGCTAGGGGTAGTGTTGTGAAATACTTCAACACACTGGATCGCAGGTTTAAACCCCCTGCACTCTTACTCCTTAAAAACCAACAAATGCAGATATGTAGCAATCATATTGTAGCAGACACTCATTTGCCTGTTTCACAAATGATCATATTCTACTAGAGATTCTGTTTGGGATACGGATGTGCATTCTGACAGCAATCTCTTTCAAAAAATGCTTTTACCTTTTCGCGGCTTTGCCCTTCTTGCCTCTTTGGACAATATCTCCATCTTGTGGTCGTTGTTGGTAATGTCTAGACAATATCTCCATCTTGTGGTCGTTCTTGGTAATGTCTTCTTATGCCCTTTTTTATTTCAATTCTCTATTAGTTGATTCTAGAATCTCTACAATAGAGTTGAAAACATCAGTTTTAAAGCAGACAATATGACATTATTTATAGTCCAATTAGAAATGTATTACCCTGATAGATATCCCAACACCCGGAATGTATTGATACCATATCCCCAGTAATGCTCCTCAGGCCTAACAAGCACACTGTTGGTCTTAGGAAGCATCAGACACAGAAACGGTAACAACATCCTTCTTTCTGTTCACTCAGTCTCTGGTGCCGTGGGTCAGTGAAAGTGCGATGCGCGGATCCAGCGATCTCATCCTGTCACTCAGATGGCACAATCAGTAATTGGTGGCAGTTGATATGGTCCCTCCCAGCAGGATTGCAACATCTGGCAGGGTATCTCTTCTTCACCTACACCCACTCGCCAGGTATCCGGTCGTGTCTCCCCTCTGCTGGAGGTCCCCAAGCGTCCGGCACCTGTTCACAAGCCCTGTGCACCGCTTCAGTTAACAAACCTACAACACTTTAATAGAGAGTTATCTACCCACGGTGTCCCTTCAGTTGATATTTCCTTAGTTGGTCTTTCAGACTGTGGGTGATTGGGGCAATGTGACTTCCAACTTACCCCTAGTGAGGCAATTACAGCCTGGCACACCTTCCCAGTGTAGTCTGCCCCTAGATCAGTATCCAAGGGGCAGGGCAGTCCATACCCTGGGATCATCTTTGTCATACACTTGGGTATGTGCCAGCCCACATCACATCATCATACAACCCCACATTCTTTACACATTTGTTCTAACCACTATTAAACATCTATTAAAGGCCTCAACCTGAATTCTCCCCTTTCCCCAATAGAGGTTTCACAGGGGTCTCAGACTCCCGCTCTCCCAGTGCAGCTCGTCTGGCATCTGCATCTGCATGGTTGTTACCTTGAGTTACTGGAATTCTTTATTTATTGTGTTATTTACACCTTACTCAAGCTGCTTCTGTCGGCAGCTGTAAAACTACAAATCAGTTCAGAGACAAGCCTAGTATTCTTAACTGGAGTCCCTGCCGTTGTGAGAGAATCCTATTTCTCCATAGCCATCCAGAATTGTGGCCTACATGCAACAAATACATACATTATATACATATACAGTAACCCTTTGTCCACACTTACATACAAAGGAATGGTTGATCCATCTGAGGAAACCCCAGTCTCAGCACCTGTAAGAGAGCTTGTTTCAAATTATTATAGGCGGCTTTTGTTGCGGGAACCAAGGCAATCTTGTCCTTGTACTGCACTCCCCCCTTAAGCAGATCTGTTAAGAGTTGTGCTCACCCTGTAAAAACATTGCACCCAAGCCCTGTTAAAATTTCACAATGCTAGACACAAAAGGGCCTTATCATAACTGCTTCTATTAGACACTCTAAAGCTGAAGCAACTCAGACTTGTGGGTTTCCTCGTCAGGGGAAGCACTCAGAATACTATCAACATACTGAGTGATCACAGTCAGTTGAAGCCACGTGATACCCTGTTCTGGATAGTCATTCTTTGTAATGCATAATATTCCAACCCAATAGATCTGGGATAAAACCACCCATTAAAATCTGGTACTCGGCAAGTAAAACTTGCTGCCCCAATACTCCTGTGGCCTCCTGCCGTCTCCCCATATACATTACTCTATAGCACACTGTTGAACAGAGGAGTGAAACAAGCATGACAGTAGTGCTCCAGTATCCCATAACAGAGAAACCAACACTCCATTAACAGTACATTTTTATCCACTGGACTGGGACAGACTTAGGGAGGGTACAAGGGATTTACAGGATCTAATCGTTAGGTAAACAGATCTTCTCACAAGACGTTATTCTCCCCAGTCTCGATTCTAAACCTACAGCGTTTCAGCATGTCTGAGACATTCGAATAAACCCAAATTGTTTCCTCTATTGCAACTAATTGTATAAAAATACAAACACTGTTTATCTAACTACTTTTACGTCCACCTGTACTGTACTTATACTTTCAGACGCTCTTATATTTTCCAATCTCCTTAAGTTGATTTTCGTCAAGTCTCTTTAGTTACGTCTCTAGCCAGTCCCGCTGGCTAAACACACTTACACCGTCATTTAGCTGCAAAAAGGCATTCGCGGATGCTGAAGAATTTATTTCCAAGGCAGCGGGTACAAGCGATTTGGCGTTTTAAAACCACCAGGAACAGCAAAGAGGCACGCTTCTTTCCTTGCGCCGGAACACAAGGACTGGAGGCGGACAACCTAGTCGGCAGGATTCGAACTTGCGCGGGGAGACCCCAATGGATTTCCAATCCATCGCTTTAATCACTCGGCCACGACTACAGCAAGCCCCACCGCCGCTGCGTTCTTGCTACAATCTTACCTGGATCGCGAGGCGCCGGCGGAAGCCTATTTCAAAGTCATTCTCCGTTTAAAAAAAACATTTCCAAAATACAAGCCTTGCAGACAGACACGCCTCAGAGGACTTAAGGGTGGCTTCATGTCGGAATGATAAAGTCTCCCCGTCCGGACATGAAAATGCCACTTTGTTACACACAAAAAAAGAATCAACAACAGAGAAATGCCCACAAGCATTTGAAAAGCCGCACCACGTCGCACTTGAAATAGCTCTTACATTAGTGGTAGACGCAGGAATCGCCTTTTTATTTACGCTCTTACCAACGCGATGGAAAGCAAAACAAAGCAAAGCAGAGCAAAACAAAACGAACAAACGAAAACCCTCACGTCCCACACTTGCATGTAAGGCCGTTACGTGCCCAAGCGGTATTGTATGTCATCCTAGCACTGCAGCCCGGGGCGTACGGTATATGGGAACGAGCGCACGCCACGAATCGTCTCGAATCACTCCCTACAGCTGTAAGGCACCTTGAAGTGTGCACCCCCAACATTCTTCCTTGCGCATCTGTGAAATCTAAATTAAATCTCACGTTGGGGGCATATTTTTTTCCACTTTATCATGAGTCGGGCTCGGCTGCACAGAGGTGAGAGCAGAGCAATGAGGTCACGGGGACAGGGGAGTTACACGCTGGCGGTTTGAATACGCGGAAGATCACTGAGGGATCCACAGTATATGGACCCTCCGTGCTCCATCAGTCCACACTCCGGACTCTGAATCCTGCCATCCGAGTTAAGATCTCGGCGAAACCTGAGGCGCAGTTCCTTCTTAAAACGTAATCTGGTGAGCATTTCTAGAATCATACTTGTATAGATGCAGCCTTTAATGTGTTGCTAGGTTAAAATTGATGACTTCTTGAACTTCAGTAGGCAACTGCCCTCTTGATTTTGGATTTAATTTCTTTATTACAGGGGCGCATTTATGAAGACAGAGTCATGTTCAGGTACTTTGCTTGATGGAGGAAGCTCATTTCGGACTCTGTTATCTGCTCACCTGGAAAGGTCTGCTGTACTACTACAAGAGAGAAGTAGAGTCTGGAAGAAGGGACAATTTTATGATGCTTTGGAAGATAATGTTTTTTTTTCTTTGAAATCGAAATGAATCAGAATATCAGTGCAAAAGACAAACTCTTGGTTTGGTTTAAAGAGATATGGTTTTAAAACAGACAACATGTAGAAAACAGGTGTTTCTCACTTTTGGAAAAGAATGGACCGCGGGTAATATTTTACTAGTTGCAGTGCTGAGCTCACTGGGTTACAGTCCTGCAGTGTCACACCAGGGCCAGTGGCGCAATGGATAACGCGTCTGACTACGGATTAGGAGATTGTAAATTCGACTCCTGGCTGGCTCGGGTCGTTTTTAAACGCATCAGGCTACTCCCTTAGTAGCCTGTGCTACTTACTGCATTGTAATCGTACCCAGTAAGAGATTTCCTTCATGTAAATGAACTGCACCTGACAGCTTTAGAAAAACACCTGGGCTCAGTACGGTGCTGAGAGCTCAGCGTTGCTGTTGTTCTAATTAGAACGCACTGCATCGGCTATGAACCCGAACTTTTCAATTATTCCGATCAGTAAGTCAACACGTAGTCCACATGAAGGTAGGAATATTCTCTTGTCTGTCTCTTGTTTGTATAGAACTGAATGTCCCTGACAATGTACTGTTAGTTTTAATTGAAGAACGGCATTTGTGTTCAAATATACCAGACAAGTTTACGTAACTGCTCATGCGACACTCAGTTGTAATTAGTCAAGAAATAAAGTCGAACAACAGCTGCGGGTTTGATTCTGAACGTATCAGATTGCAGCGCGTTTTACTTCCATTGACAAATGATAGAGATTCGAAGAGAGATCCTTCAGACCAGCAAGCAAACCCACGGCTATTTCGGTTTTCTATCTAGGCAACGTTGGTGTCTGCAATAGCATACATGAAAGCGTGATGCAATTTCTGTGGCTACTTGATTATAATGCTTTTTTTTATTTTTATTAAACATGTAGAATTTACAAATACAAATACAACAAGAGGATCAGAGTCATGTACAAGAGAAAAAAAACGCAGCAGAAAAAAAACATTTAACTACCAGAGGTAATTAAGTAATTATGTGATCAAATTGTATATTTTACACGTATCATATTTTCCTTGCTTTAATATTTCTCAATTATAAACTTTAGTTTCAACATGCATGCGTTTCCTGTAAAAAAATAAAACTCAGCACAGTTTTTTACAAAACAAAAAAAACGTTTTTCTTTTAACAACATTTCGAGTACCTCTGGCATTCATGAAAAAGACATACACAAAAGCAAATAACTAACTCTAAGACTATCTAAACTATTGAGTTTTTCAAAGAACCAGAACTATAACAGTCCTTAACACTTAACTACACCATTCCAAACTAACACTAAAGAAACACTAGTATATACTGGTATAACAAATAAAACCAAACATAATCATTAACTGAGCAGTCACTGGGAGCAAATCTCCTTCCCGTCCACAAAGGCCCTCGCTCCCACAAAGTAGGGTCTCCTCCCCTCTCTTCTGGCAGCTTCAACCTGGGGCCACAGCTGGTTCCTGGTGCTCCTGTCCGCGCCAGACAGTTCCTCTGCAAACCTCAGTTTGTTCCCATTCAAATACTCATTCCCCCTCGCCGCTCGCCAGAGCATGTCCCTCGCCGTCCTCTTGGTGAACTGTATTATAATCGATCTGGGGCGCACTTGCCCAGACATGTTCGCTCTCCCGAGCCTGTGAACAAAGTCAATGGCCGATATTACGTCCTCCTGGTCCGGCAGGGTCCTTTTACAGATACCCTTCACTGTTGCAACAAGGTCCTTATCACGTTCCTCTTTAACTCCAAATAATTTTAAATTCCATCGTCGACAGTATCTATCTACATCGTTCACTTTCAATTCAAGTTCTTTAATATGCTTTTCTTGTTCGGTATTTACTTGTTTAAGAACTTTTACTTCACTCTTTAAGTCTTCAACCTCTTTAAACACACAGTCCATGGACTTTTTAAGACTTTCGATTGCGACTGTATTAAATCGAATCATTTCCTTCAGCTCACCCATCATGTTAAAGATGTTGGTTTGGAGCTCCTCCAGCGTCAGGTCGCCCCTTCCTCTCTTGGCCGCCGGGGTTTTCACAGGTGTGCTGGGCAGGGACTCCGGCTCTACCGTACGAGCGCAACTCCAGCACTCTTTCCACGTCCCCTCCAGCTGCTTCACTTTTCCCTGTAGTTCCATCGATTTTCTTGTAGTGCTATACATATACGATTGAGGTATCTTAGATTTCTTCTTCGAGGACCCAGCACTCTTTTCTTTTCCCAGTGTTACTCATATCGAAATTCTTAAACCTAAAAAAAATCGTTTTTTTTTTCTTTCAATTATAACTGAAGTTTAAACAACTAGTGTTAAGTCCTTATTTTTCTGTAGTCAAAAAAAGCAAAAATTAACATTCAGGTCATGAAAAACTCAAAAAAACTCCTCAACCACTAAACTTTACCTCCCACCTGAGCGCCATCTTGAACGCCCCTACCACCAGAGAATGCTCACGATTTCGGAAGCTGTCTCCGGGACGTGCTGATTCCACACATCCTGAATAAATCATGATATAGTTAGTTGCTGTAGCTAGACGTTTAAATGAGTTTCATGGCCAGATGGACTGTTTCCTCCAGCGGTATAGTATTGCAGTGAGACAGCACGATGCCTGCAAGACTATGTCACGCTAAACGCCACAGATTGTGTTTGTCCGTTCGTGTCAGTCGTCCTGCAGCCACGGGAAGTGGGACACAAACATGCTGCAATGCTTTCAAGACGTTAGGATTTGTTTGTGCAACATCCGAGAAGAGTACTTGTGGCTTGAATGTGAACTGTACGTGCCCGCCCCCTTTCCTCTGTAGTGCATGAGTTCCTCCCGGCATGCCCTTCCTCATTGTTCTGTCATCTTGTACTTAAAGGGTTGTATTTCTGCTGCTGAAAATAAGCAACGGTTTTCTCACAACGCCCTTTGTTCCCGACGGAGACCTTGTCTGCCATGAAATTCTTCAAAACCTCAAGCTAGATGAAGAAGAGGACAAATATGAAGCGTTACAGAAACGACATGCCATGAGACTATCGATAACGATTTCCATAGGATCCCCGCGGTTGCCTGGCAACTATCAGCTTTGCGCAGTGGCAGTATCGTAGCCTGTGAGGTTTAGCCGAGGCGCGATTATTGCTAGTTGAAAACTTTTCCCAATACCCCGCTTCCGCCGGTTTGCAATACAATCGGCGAAAGCAATTTTTGACAGTGTCGTCAGAGACTGAGCAAGGTGCTTAAAGACAGATTTGGTCATGGTGACATCATGGTAGAAAGAAACGAGCTTGTTACGTCTCAACAGAAACGCTCTTTAGCTCTTTCAGCGTTATGCAGAGAACAGCGTCTGTCGAGATCACTTTTGAGTCAGCGCGAAACGCCGTGTGCTGTCAGTTTGATTTCATATTGCTCGTAGCGGCGCCCGGCCTTTGTCTGTCAAACGTTAGGTTGCGCTTCTTCATGCTGCATCGTCGACATGAGTGGAGCTTTTTAAACGTCTGTACTTACTGCGCCCCATAAGAAATCGTTCGTCCCTGTTCAAAAGAGATTGTGCGATGTCCTGCAGCGTTCGCAAAGCAAACCTTTGACAGTTTGAAAAGAGGAATTTATTCTGCTTCCTGTGCGTGCAGTAATTACAAAGTTGAACGTCTTTACACGATCTGCTGCAGTTTTCAGTGGGCGGGCTTTGTCAAATTGCTTGGAAAAACGCAGTTTCGGCTCGGGAAACATCATGAGCAGTGTCAGCACAGAGAGGACCACTGTCGTGAGGCCGGTTAGCTCAGTTGGTTAGAGTGTGGTGCTAATAACGCCAAGGTCGTGGGTTCGAGCCCCGTACGTGCCAGGTCCTTTTCTCCTCTCTTACCAAAGCTGTTAGGTTCCTTTCCGTGGTGAGATGGGTTGTCATGCAACGCTGCCACATAGTGCCGACAGACAAGAGTGTTGCGGGAGAAGAGAAAAGTGTTTGAAGTTTTAAGAGTGTATTAGGTGGAGCCAAAATCAAGTGTCACAAATGCAAGTGGGAGGATTTCCAATGTTTAATATGGTAAAAATAAGCAGAAGTTATCTGCCGGTCATGGCACAGTCTGCCATGCTTTTGTCATATACTGTAAAGTGGTGTCGAACTGGAGCCTCACCATTTGCATATGTGAGGCTCCAGTTATACATCGAGTGTCACGTTAAATGACAAAAATCAAGAGAGTTAAAGCAGCTGGAGAGGTTTTCTTACAACTTTTGAGCTGACACAGTTTTGGAAAATGTTTCCTTCACGCTGCACTGTACAACATAGGCAGCCAAGAGTCTCCAAAACAAAACAGAATTGACAGATAGGAGAAAATTCCCACTCGTCCTGAAGTTCCCAAAATCCAGCACTGAGCGTAAACAAAGTGTCTAAGTAGCGTGGGAATGCTAACCCTAACCCTAGCTGGAGTTTGAGCAATCCAGCACTGAGCGTAAAAAGATGAGTCAAAGTAATGTCTAATCTGATTAGTTTCCTTAGAGCTGGTTCAGAGTTTGTTCAAGAATTTACCTTTCACAGATGCGCAAAGAAGAATGTTGGGGGTGCACGCTTCAAGGTGCCTTACAGCTGTAGGGAGTGATTCGAGACGATTCGTGGCGTGTGCTCGTTCCCATATACCGTACGCCCCGGGTTGCAGTGGTAGGATGACATACAATACCGCTTGGGCACGTAACGGTGTTATTTGCAAGTGCGGGACGTGAGGGTTTTTGTTTGTTCGTTGTTTTGCTCTGCTTTGCTTTGTTTTGCTTTCCATCGCGTTGGTAAGAGCGTAAATAAAAAGGCGATTCCTGCGTCTACCACTAATGTAAGAGCTATTTCAAGTGCGGCGTGGTGCGGCTTTTCAAATGCTCAACAGGATGACTTCGCATGCACGCGTGCTTTCATGAAGTCGTGTGTGCAACCATGTCTGCTTACGTGCAAACGGGCGTGGTTTCATGTATGCAAAAAACTTTCCTGGGCTCTTCTGAAGCACATAAAATTATTTGGAGATATAAATTTGTCTTGTTTTCCTCTTAGGCTCTAGAATTGATATTTTTTTTTTCATTTTTGGTATTTTTCATCATTTTTCAGAAAGTGGTTGCAAGCCCGATATCATGCGAAGAAACTTCAGGATTCGGGGATCAGTCAATGGATTTTAAAACACATCCTAAATACAGTGTTCCTGCACCTTTGACCTCATCCAGAATGTATCGTTTTTTGAAAGGGATTGCTGTCAGAATGCACAACTGAATTCCAAACAGAATCTCTAGTCAAATATGATCATTTGTGAAACAGGCAAATGAGTCTCTCAGGTGCCCATTGCTCATTTTCAGACACATTTATGCAATACTTTCACCATGCGTTGAGCAATAGGGATTAAAGATACCAGAGGTAAGGTTTAAAAGTGATTCTGAGGTGCAATAGATCAGCGATACAGCTAGGCATCTGAAATGTGGGGTTTGAGAGCCCTTCAGGGAACACCGTACCCTAAAGGTACCTGAAGTCCACTAGTATAAGCATTAAGTCACTGTCACCCCTGTTACAATGTGATTGCTACATATCTTCATTTCTTTGGTTTTTAAGGAGTAAGAGTGCAGGGGGTCTAAATCTGCGATCCAGTGTGTTGAAGTATTTCACAACACTACCTGTAGCCCGTCTGGAAATAAATCCTCATTCTGATTATTGAC